>NW_015506522.1:27796-108970 GCF_001515645.1 Sinocyclocheilus grahami
CAGACCACCACAGGGCTCTCTCCAGCGGAAATGTTGTATGGAAGGAAATTACGCTGTTCAATGGACTTTATACATCCTGATTTGACAAGGAAAATTCATGAACAACAACAAAAGCAAAAAATCTATCATGATAAAAAGGCCCGTGAATGGAGTTTTTGTGTTGGAGATCCAGTACTTACTCTGAACTTTACTTATGGACCGAAATGGATTCCAGGTTATATAGCGACTGTGACTGGACTACTTTCTTATAAAGTAATGGTGGGCGATGGGCGAGTGGTTCGACGGCATGTGGATCAAATTCATGCCTGACAGAAATTGCTTGTAAACACTTCAGAAGAGGGAATGGACTGTAAATTCCCTGATTTCGACATTCCTGGAAACTCGACACCTGTAGTTGCTAAAGAGACTGAGGGAACAGGGCCTGAGGACATTTCTAGTAAAACTAATCCCTCTGAAGCATCTGGGAATTCCTCTCAACATTCGGAGATAATCACTGAAATGAACAAACCTGCTAGTCCTGTTGTAATTATGAGACGGTCACAAAGAACCAGGAAGTTGCCTACCCATTTGAAAGATTATGAACTGAAGTAATATTGAATGTGAATTGAAGACTGAAAAAAGAAGAAAAAAAGTTAATTGTAAACTGTGAGGCTATGTAATGTAATTGTGATTATTATTATGTAAGCTTGGGGGGAAAAGGGATGCTGTAGAGTGACAATGAAATGTCAGTTGTAGTGATGACCTGTAGAGGGCAGGCTAAAGCTGTATTGGTATTTGCTTAAAAAGCAGCAGAGAAGAACTTGGTGTGTGTGTAAATTGACTCCACCTGTGAGGTGATTGTGTACTGCTGGTTGATGCATTCTGTTGAGTAAATGCACTCTTGAACAGATCTCATGCCTCCAAGTTATTACAGTCAAAAACTAACAATTCAGGCTCCATAGTTATTTTCAGTTTCATTAACAAATCTCAGGATGGCAGCTCTCTTCTCGCACCGTTGCCACGCAACAGGAGCATTAATTGGGAACACCTGCTGGCACAATTAGGAAATTCTGCGAAGGCTAGACTCAGAGCGTCCTCTGAAGGATGCGGTCTTTGAATTGGGACACAGCTTATGAATCAAGTTGCACGATGGCTTACCAACTCATGTTTACATCTTAATGTCAGAAAAACTGTGTATATGTTTTTTACTAAAAGGCCAGATTATGATGTGAAAGCAGATGTATTTGTCCTGGAACCAAAAACTTGAGGTAGTACAAGAATTTAAATATTTAGGATTATTATTAAATTCTCAACTTTCTTTTAAAAAAAACATGTGAAGAAAGTGGTAAATATTAATGAAATTAAATTTAATTTAGCGAATTTCAGATTTATCAGAAATAGTTTGACCAACGAAGCAGCAGTTCTATTCATGAATTCAATGATTATTCCTCATATCACATATTGTATGACTACCTGGACTCAAACATGTAGGTCTTTTCTTAAACCAGTTGAAATTATTTGCAAACAAACTCTTAAGGTCTTGGATAAAAAAAAAAAAAACAGTTTTCACCATTGTAGCATATTAACTAAAGTTTTCTATTTTAAGTTGGGAACATTTGATTCAATTTGCTGATTTGGCACTTATTTTTAAGATCGTAAATGGTTTTGTTCCACCTGTTTTTAAGGATTACATCGATCAGACAGTATACACATGCCGGTATTAGAGGTAATTGTAACGTGCAATTAAGAAGAACTACCTTTTTGGTCCGTTATTTTTTGCTTTTAGAGGAACACATGAGTGGAATAGACTCCCAGTAGAGCTGAAATAATTAAAACATTTAACAGGACACTGTGGTTTCTCGAAAAAGCTGAAAATATGGCTATTGACCCATCAAAATTGTGATCATTTATGGATATGGTATGGTAGTCTGTAATTTTGTGTTTCAATATTCTTAGTTTATTTTTTCCTTCTGTTTTCGTATTTTCTCCTTGTTCTTAATTTGGTGTATTAATGTTTATATTTTCTTCCTGTCCTTAACATCAACCTGCCAAAAAGGACTATGGATGAAAATTAGTCGGTGTTGGCTAAATCTGGTGCATTTTACATATTGTATGTATTATTAATGTGCATTGTCCCTGATCAAATAAACAAAAAAAACATCTATGTCTGAATTCAAAATGAAATGAATTCAATTTAAAAATTATGAATTTCTATCACTTATTTATACATGGAACCAAACATCATGTTTGTGTTACATAAAGCAAACCATGAGACGATTGATAAACTGCTAATTACCAGGTTTTCTGCACATCACAGCTTAAAATGACTAAAATACAGCATATAAAAATTAAAATAACTTGCAAAATCATTCATTGCTCTAAGAAAAGCTTGGGCTGCTTGTTTTGTTTGCAGTTCACTTGATTTTGTGTTGTGAATCAAATGAAATCAAACTCATTTTTATGACTTTAAGTGTTACTTTAGAGTCAAAAATGCTAAATGAAAATTGTGTGGGCTTCCAGTGGTTTTAAGAGTGAAAACATGTGCATGATTATTAGCATATGCAAACAAAGTAAATACGTCACAAACTAAAATGTATCACTGCTGTGCATCTCGTTCTCCATTTCATCTACATTTATAATCTCAGGGAGGACATCTGCATCCTTTTCTGACATATCTAAGTGGATGTCAACCACCTCGAGGCTAAGCTTCCCTTCCCCTCAGCCAAGACCTTGCTAACCCAGTTTTTCTCAGCTGAAGGTCACACAGCCACTGCCTCCAGATGTGAAAAAACACAAAGCATCATCCAAGATGACAAGCTCTCCTTTGCAGACAAAACAACACAATTATAACAACTGCGTGGCCCTGGTGCTTCATGCTCCACAATAACATAAAGATGCATTGCATTCATTATTGCTTTGAGGTCAAGTTAATCAAGTCTGTGAAATCACCAACTTAAATTAAACTAAATGAGATCCCGTTCCAACAGCACATCCATATTTCAGACACTGCTCTGCTCTCAGTAATTGCCACTTACATGACTGTGCACTTCATTTAGGTTTGCTATGAAAAGGAAAGAGTCTCTTAAGATCCCAAATGCATTGGGACTAACTGTAAAGTCAAAGGTTAGGCTGAAAAACGCAGCTACATTTGCACAGAGGCTTCTGCTTAAACTCCCAAGTCTCCCAGTCGCCACGTTTCTCAGCTGAATAAGTGGTGAAACAAATTAAGTTGAGATCCCATTAAATCAACATGATAAATGAGAGTGAAGGTTAAACAGACAAGACATTTACAAACCCCTATAAAACAATCACAGAATCTGTCTGTCTGTTTAAAGACACATTTAGGCAGATAAAACGTATGGAGCTAATGCAGTCCAGAATCAACTTCATGCATCTTTAAAAATCAACACTGATATAGGGGAAAAAAATATAACTTCTGACTGCATTAAATTAGAACTTATTACTATACACCAGAGGTTCCTCAACTGTCTTGTCAGATGTAAAATATTTACTCCATAATTAGATTTTAAGTTAAGATTTGTATTAATTTAACATCAAATTTGCATATTCACTGTTCTCTGATGATGGTTTATGTTCATGTGACATGCAAAGCAACAAATATTTGATAATTGTAACTTTTATTCTACTCTGCAAGTTATAATACATATGTTTGTCTTAAATTTTTCTCTTTCCAACGTTCAACCACCCAACTTATAATATTTCAAGTAGTAATGTTGAAAATAGAAATGTTGAAAATGATGCAGATGTAAACAAAGTTCCCAAATGAAAGTTAAACTCCCAACACATGTAGAGACTTCATTCACTTCAAGTTTGTGAGAAGCAGCATTTACTGTTGTGGCCATTTCACATCTAATAATCATACAGTGGAGATTTAGCCAATCATGAAAAAATTAGCCAATCACCAATCATGAAAAAATTACTTTTGACCCTTTAATGTTTTCTTTGTTCCTGTCCATGTTAACATTATTGCTGTGATCAAAAAAGGACAGTTCCATCTCCTGCTGTTCCAGGTTCAACTGAAAAGCATGAAATCGGTGCTGAATGCTGTGTGCAATTTATTTCCCTACAGTTTAAAGATACAAACTGTTTAAAAATATAACACAACAAATTAAAGAGACTATCTGTCCTGCTGTGGCTAAAACAAAATATTGAGAATACATTATACCCGACGGAATAAATGTTATTTAAAGCAATTTAATTTCTGTAATTTTCCATTTTTTATAAGCATTTGAATAGTGCAATAGATCTATATATATATATATATATTCTTGTGATCTAAGGTAGTGTAACACCACACCAGCAGAGGGATCCCTCGCCTGAGTACTGACGGTGTACCGCTCCCTCTGCTTCTACGTTCATTTCCTGTTTGATCAGTATTTAGCAAGGAACTGTGTGTTTGCTCATTGCGAAGTATTGCCAGTTTACCTGCCTTACCAAGCGTTTCCATTGTTTTCTGCCTGCCTATCCTGTGTATGATTCTGCCTGATTATCTGCTCTACGTTTACTGATTTACCCCTTTGGATTTATAGCCTGATTCGGACTGATGATTGTGTTTGGACCTTTTGCCTGCTTACTCGTCTCTGCCTTTTGGATCTCCCTTGTGTATGTTGAAAGATTGGACTGCTGTTACGGTACTGACTCTCTGCCTGGCCTAACGTTTCTGTCACTCAACTCTTCTACTAACAAACGTCTGCAAATGGATTCTAATGCCGCCTCAGCCTCAATGTTACAGATTTATGGTGAGAGTAACAAAGTCAGAAAATTATACAGTCTCCCCTTTACAAGCCAGCCTGCAGATCAGTGTTGAGGCTCTGTTGGAACACGGCTTTCAGCTGCAGCAGGTCTTTTCTTCATTGAAAAGAAAGATGGAGGATTAAGGCCTTGTATTGATTATAGAGGACTTAACAATGTTACCGTGAAATTCTGCTACCCCCTTCCACTGGTTCCTTCAGCACTAGAACAGCTCCGTGAGGCTACCATTTACACCAAACTTGACCTACGGAGTGCATATAACCTGATCAGAATTAAAGAGGGCGATGAATGGAAAACTGCCTTCCTCACCACCAGGGGGCACTATGAATATCAGGTTATGCCATATGGGCTTGCCAGTGCTCCAGCCGTTTTCCAGTCGTTCATTAATGAGATTTTCCGGGACCTTCTAAACCAGTACGTAATATCCTACATTGACGACATCTTGATTTACTCAAAGTCTGAAGATGAACATATCAACCATGTCAAGACCGTCCTCTCTCGACTACTAGCAAACCAATTGTATGTCAAGGCAGAAAAATGTGAGTTCCATGTCAGACAAACGTCATTCCTGGGTTACCATATCAGTCACCAAGGAGTAAGAATGGATGAATCTAAGGTCAAAGCAGTCACAGAATGGCAACAACCATCCACCATAAAAGAGCTTCAAAGGTTCCTGGGGTTTGCCAATTTCTATAGACGCTTCATCAGAAATTACAGTATGATTGCTTCCCTCCTGAAAGGAAAGCCTTCGAAGTTGAAGTGGACTGAGGAAGCCAGCCAGGCATTCAATACATTGAAGGAAAGGTTTACAACAGCCCCCATCCTGAAACATCCTGACCCCAATCTTCCATTTGTGGTGGAGGTAGATGCTTCGAACTGCGGAATCAGAGCTGTGCTCTCCCAACGTCATGGCCAACCTGGTAATCTGTATCCATGCGCATTCTTCTCAAGAAAGTTAAATGCAACTGAAAGAAACTATGATGTTGGGAACAAAGAACTCTTATCCATGAAAGCAGCCATCGAGCAATGGAGACACTGGTTAGAAGGGGTAAATCAGTAAACGTAGAGTAGATAATCAGGCAGAATCATACACAGAATAGGCAGGCAGAAAACAATGGAAACGCTTGGTAAGGCAGGTAAACTGGCAATACTTCGCAATGAGCAAACACAGTTCCTTGCTAAATACTGATCAAACAGGAAATTAACGTAGAAGCAGAGGGAGCGGTACACAGTCAGTACTCAGGCGAGGGCTCCCTCTGCTGGTGTGGTGTTACAGGTAGTAACGGTTTAGCACAAGGCGTTGTTTGCTGCAATGCAGTAAAATTTAATCCTATCAATATTAACCCAACATATAAAAGGAACAACAGTGATGATTAAAAATGAAAATAATTTTGATGAATTAGTATTCTCCATATGTGTGATGTACTAAAACCACTTCAGATGTTTCAGTTGCCCTAAAGGGGTGCAGGTAGGTCCTGTCGTAGCACTGCTACTCCTCCACACTCATCTGTACTGCAAAGTCTCTGTTAAGATTCTTCTCACAGAGCACACGCACATCATCCAGCACAGTTTGCAGATTTAAAACTGCCTATGCAATCACTTCATAACATGCCTTTGTGGGGGGGAAAACATCCTAAAAACATTTTTATTCTGAAACGATGTACTGCATGAATCCATGAACCTTAAACTGAATTTTGCAAATGCTACTAAGATGACTGAGATCTTGTTAAATATAACAAGTGACGAGAACTTTGGGATCCTTCAGGAGGGAGAGATGATACATGCAGTTTTGCTCACATTTGATGTTAGGAATAATAGTATCTATCATACTTTCTTCTTTTCACCTCACTGAATAATACTTTTGACATACGATACCATTCAAAAGATTTTTGAATGTTTTTGAATGAAGTCTCTTATGTTCACCAGGACTGCATTTATTTGATCGCAAATACAGAACAAACAGTAATATCATTAAATATTATTACAATTTAAAATGTCTATTTTACCATATTTTAATAATGATGTAAATGTAAATTATTCCTGTGATGCAAAGTTGAATTTTCATCAGTCATTACTCTGGTTTTCATTGTCACATGATCCTTCAGAAATCATTCTAATATGCTGATTTGCTGCTGAAGAAACATTTCTTATTATCAGTGTTGAAAACAGTTGCGCTGCTTAATATTTTTTGTGGAAGTTTAGATTTTTTTCAGTCTTCTTAGATAAATAGAAAGTTTAAAAGAACATAATTTATTTAAAAGTCTGTCCCTTTCAATCGATTTAATGCATCCTTGCTGAATAAATGTATTTTTTATTTTTTTTTTATCTTTCTGACCTCAAGCTTTTGAACAGTAGTGTGTTTAAAATAAAATTATGTATAATAAATGTATTAGTAATATTACTGTTATTATTATTATATATTTCTATGTAAACAGTTCATAAAACAATTCTCACATAAATAATAACAGGTTGTGATATTGCAAACATGTTCTTTTTTAGAAGTTTTGAGTACAGTAAGTTACAATATTTTTCATAGTTCTGAATTAGTTTATATCAAAAGATCAAGGAAATTATATTTCTTATAATATCACCCTTTATTTATAAATAAAATACATAACTGCTCTTCAGACAGGAAGGGTGCAGCACTGCAGCCCCATGAAGATGACAACATTTGAGTGTATTTAAGCGAGTGCGGCAGAAAACAAGACAGAGAGTCAGAGAATGGGTGTGCCTAAGGTTCGCTTAGGACAAATGCCTCCTTCAGCTTCTATTATTAGAAGCAGCTGTTGCCCCTGACAACCGCTTAAAATCATCACTCCAGCACCTCAACTTCTTCACAGAGCACCCTGACAAGATACACACACAAACAAAAACACAGATGCAAATGCTAAAGGAAACGCACCATCACACACATGTACACACAATGGAGGCCATACTTACTGTAACACAGCCCTATCTGACAGTGCGGTCTAAAATGAACTAATTTCACTGTGCCCATCACACTGAAGACATCAGAGGAACAGAAGAATAGAGGCTGAGAGAGATACTCACTTGAAAGGAACACAACAGGATTAAAAGTAGCGAATAAAAGAACAAAACTATGAGACTGAGGACAAGGACAGCTGGAAAGGAAATCGCTGCAAAACAATCAGCTTTGGTTTGGTGCAGGTTGCTGCAGAATTAAAGTAAATGTGAATTCAGACTTTGTTTATTTAGGCAACTGCTTTTTATTAATTGAACAGCATGCTAAAGAAAAAAACATTTCACTCAGAAATTGCTGGTAAATTGAATAAATAACGACAAAGTAATGGCAAATAGCACAATTAATTAAACATGAAAGTTTTAAGCAGAGATTAAGACTTAAATAGTGTTTTATTGTAAAATATACTCCAATAATCTTTTTATTTACTTTGAAAAGCCTTTTTTACAGTGTAGGAATTGATATGAATCAATTCAAAAACTTGAATGTAAATGCAATATGGTGAGAAAAAGAAATGCATATTGATATATGATTGCATAGACACACACAGCCCTAACTAGAATGAAGCTTGACCAAATGCAAGTAAATCAATTATCAGGTCATTTGGTTATTGGATATGGCTTAAGTGATTTGGATATTGGTTAACAGTATTCACCCAGCTAACAAAGAATGTTCTTAGACCATTGGCTAATGTACTGGCAAGGGTCTCAGATGTTCTTCCACTAATGTTGATGGAAAGTTTGTTCAAATTTATCTGGTCTTTAAAGGAACACTCCACTATTTTTGAAAATAAGCTCATTTTCCAACTCCCCTAGAGTTAAACAGTTGAGTTTTACCGTTTTCTAATCCATTCAGCCGATCTCTGGGTCTGGCGGTAGCACATTTAGCTTAGCTTAGCATAGATCATTGAATCTGATTAGACCGTTAGCATCTCACTCAAAAACGACCAAAGAGTAACTACAGAAGAGTCAATTTTAAATAGGAAAAATATAGAAACTCGTTGGTCATTTTTGTGGGGGTGAGTAAATTATCAGAAATATTTTATTCTGGAAGAGAACTAATCCTGATGTTTTCTCTAACATTCAGGTAACCAAGAAAAAAAAAACACTTTTAAAACATTCAGAAATAACATTTTCATCACTTAATGGGAATGTTAGCTAAATTAACATATTTTTGTTAACTGAGCATTAGCTTGCATCGTCTAAGTGACGTCAGAAAAGGAAAGATTAAATTATTTTATTTGTTGTTATAAATACTCATTTTTTATTGAGAATATAATGCACTGATTAATAAATTACAATAAGTCCTAGAATGTGATCAGACTGCAGCCAAGAGTCCACTTCTCACATCGAGCATCTTTTACTGCAAACTTAACATGTATCCTCACACTGCAGTCACGATGTGGTGAGCATGGGCAACTGCGGTAACCAGCAGTGTACATTAACAATCAATGCAGGAGCGTACAAGAGCTGGCTATGAAGCTTTGACAGCACTGAGAACAGCTGACCTTCTGCAATATTCTTATGGGAGCTGCAGTAGATTATCTTTTAGTTTAATGCAGTTTCCAAATTGGCTATTTAAATTCAGCTTTTTCTCACTTCTCCGCTAAATCACCTTTCTGTTCTTGTGCTAAGGATTGCAGTGCTCTCTTAACCTGTGATTTTCTGTTCTATAAAAAGCAAAGAAAAAGAAAACACATCTGTCGATATCTGACGCTTCAATCATGAAGTGTTTTGAAAATCATGGCGAAGTGTATGTGTGTCTTCATTTCAAGCAAACAAACAGGAGAAAATGGGATGAGAGAGTTTGCAGCGAGGCAAATAGTGTTCAATATCTGATTTTCTAAAGGGATGTACTGATATTAAAATTCTGGCCGATAGCAATGAGCTGATAATTATTTTCATTTAATGGATGCTAACCAATACATCACTGTTATTACATTTCTATGCTTATTCGCTTACAATTAAAAACAAATAAGAGTTTTAAATGGTACGTGAATTCAGGCATCAAATTATAATATTTAGAAAAAAATAGTATTACTGAACTATTAGAGTTTCTACAGTTTAAAGGGATAGTTCATCCAAAAATGAAAACTTGATGTTTATCTGCTTACCCCCAGGGCATCCAAGATGTAGGTGACTTTGTTTCTTCAGTAGAACACATATGATGATTTTTAACTTTAACCGTTGCAGTCTATCAGTTGTATAATGCATGGCAATGGTAACAAAATCTATGAGAGTAAAAAACATATGCACAGACAAATCCAAATTAAACCCTGCGGCTCGTGACGACACACTGATGTCCTAAGACACAAAACGATCGGTTTGTGCAAGAAACCGAACAGTATTTATATCATTTTTTACCTCTAATACGCCCCTATGTCCTACTGTCTTTGGGCACGCGCACGGCATCCGGTGCGTGAGGTGTGTACGCGCTCTGGCGTCGTTTACGTTAATGGGTGTGTTGATATCCAGCCGAAGAGCAATCAACCATAACTTCAGGCGAGCAGGCTCAGAAGTTGGGAATACGTGGAAAGTCACCACTCCCGAATGAGTTTGCGCGAGAGAACGTAATCTTTAAGTTTTAAGTCAGTTTTTCAACAATCCGGATAAGTGCAATTAAGTACCATATTGATTAGCCGTCGTACCTACAAAGAGTGTCGTATACGCGTGAGAGATCACTTCCGGCGCTTGCGTAAACTACGCCAGAGCGCATACACACCTCACGCACCGGATGCCTGAGCGTGCTCAAAGACAGTTGGACATAGTGGTGTATTAGAGGTAAAAAATGATATAAATACTGTTCGGTTTCTTGCACAAACCGATCGTTTTGTGTCTTAGGACATCAGTGTGTCGTCACGAGCCGCAGGGTTTAATTTGGATTTGTCTGTGCATGTTTTTTTTACTCATAGATATTGTTACCATTGCCATGCATTATATGACTGATAGACTGCAACGGTTAAAGTTAAAAATCATCATATGTGTTCTACTGAAGAAACAAAGTCACCTACATCTTGGATGCCCTGGGGGTAAGCAGATAAACATCAAGTTTTCATTTTTGGGTGAACTATCCCTTTAAGTGAGCATAACATGAAAGGTAATCTAGATATTAAAATTAGGTAGGCCTAATTAATTATTCAATATCTGCAAATATATGTAATTCCAACCAATAATCAGTAAGAGACATGGTAAATGAAAAAATTATATGGTACACTTGAAAAGTGTTAACCTGAAATTTCTGTTTCTACCTGACTGAACCTTTAAATTTGTTTTGTAGGTGTATTTATGTTGATCCAGCTATTTTAAATAATATAACCATTAAGATGCTGAATCTTATTTTGAATCACATTTTTTTTTCAGCCTACCTCTCTAAAATCACAACAAATTGTTGAAAACTACACCTTTTTAATGCTAGTCTCTGCAGATACTCCACAAAAATTACAGCAACTACCTCACCAAACTTGACTTTTGCTCACATCACATTCAAACACATCTAAATTAATTCTTGTGAAATTCACCACTGACCGGCATAAAAAGCAATCATAAAAAACTGATGAGATAAAGAACTTCAAAACAGTGCATAAGAACACTTTAATATACACAAGTTCTTTGATTCCTTCTGCCCTTTCAACAGTGAATATAATCAACTCTACATTATAACTCCACAATAACGTTTGGGACGGTTTCTTGTACGCTGACTTTGCCACAAATGACATAAACAGCTCCAGGTGGTATTCATATATACTGTACATTTATTCTGACCATTTTAGATTTTATTTAAATATTATATAAATGTATATTTCAAGAGAAACAGAATTTCTACACATAGTGAGTCCTGAAGCAGCTGCTGCAAACGCTAAGTATCTCTCTGCTGCGCCTCACTAACTCCCACCATCATGTGTCCTCCCAGAAAATAATTAATGTATGACAAACCACCACAGAAATGGCTTTTGTTCAGGCCCACTATCCATAATTCACAAAAAAAGCTTTTTCCAGTGTGGCCAAAGTGACACATTGTCATAACAAAAGTGACAACCTCAACCTTAGACCTGAAGTATCCAAGAAAATGCCCAGAATGCATCAGCCTTCAGAGTGGCTACACCTGAAGATTATTTCAGAACACATTTTACTGTTATTCTGCTACTCTCTTATCATTTTGAAAAGAAAATGATCTGCATTAATCTCCAGTTCAGGACGATTGTCTGGGAGATAAAAGAGAGCTCACATGTCCTCTGTAGCAGTTGTTCTCAAACAGGGGACTGGGGCCCGCTGGGGGCCTTCAGAACTCCCAAAGTGGTCACAGGATTAATTAATCACATTATATAAAAAAATTAATTCACAAAGAAATTAATACGTAGATTGAAAAACTATTTATTTTTTCCCTCAATATTTTTTTTAATTGAAGAGCATACCGAAGTAGAATATTTGCTCTTATGGAGTCTTATGAAAAATTGATTGTGGTTAATTATTTTTATCAACTTTCCTAGGGCCAGAGTTACTAACAGATTGTGCCAGCGCAAACCCTCTTTTGCTGTTAAAAACTAAAGACATGCAATGAAACTTTAGCAATGAAAAGGCTAAACTTACTGCATATGCATTTGTACAAGTTTCTCTTTCAGATACAAAATTTATGGGAGGAGAGTATTTAAATGAATCCCGCAAGGTTAAATGAATGCCGCAAGATTTGTAGTAGTCAGTTTACTCGTATTTGCACAATTATTTAACACCCCTAAAAAATGTCTTAACCCATTTTGCGCCTGTGTTGATAGTAGATTACCCACACTTGATTTTCATCGGCTCTGCTTGTTTGTGATCCTACAATAATTTGTTTTGCTCTTGGAAGATTCTTTGAATATTGTGTCCTTTGAATATTGAGCAAAGAAGTCAAAGAGTTGAGAAATGCATATACAGCATACTCATTGGACATGGGCCAATAAATTTAAGCTAATTACACATCCTACGAACCATTGACCATCATGACCATCTTCATTAAAATCATATTTACTTCTATTTCAGAGTGGCATTAAAATCACTGTTGTGTTTTAGCATCAACCTACTCCAACCTGTGGGTGTGCATATATGGGGTCTTGTGTGCATGTTCCTCACAAAATTGCTAATTTTGTCCTTCTATGCTGAGTCAGAGTAAAGGCTTATGTCAGTTCAGTTCCAATGCCAAAACAATCATAATACAAAATGAACACAATGTCTCTCTAATCTCACAGTCAGCTGTGCTTGTGTATATGTGAGCAGAAGAGAAAACAGTAGCCTGTAGCTCTTTCCTGAGTGGACTACAACAGCAGACTCTAGTCTATTCTCCCACTTTATTCATCACTGCAGCCTTAATAGGTAGTGTTGACAGAGATGTCCCCTTCCTTAATAGCCCACCATCTATTAAACAATCAGAGTAGCCTGTAGACTCACCATGTTCACTTCCGACACCATGTCGATACTGGCGATGTCAATACTCATATTGACATCAACCGGAGGACCTGCAAAGCAAACAGACACCACAATCTCTCCAACATGGCCTGATGACAGTCAATGATCCATCAAAATGGTCACATCCATCAGTGAGAATGAAAAAGTGTTTTAAATCAATATAAAGCCTTTACCTCCGAAGTCAGGCCTGAGACGGATGTCGTAGCCTTTGAGTAGTTTATCCACAGTGACTTTGACATATGACATGTTGCTTGGTTCGTTTACACTGTGGAAGAGTAGTGTGATATTTGAGAAACTGTGACTCAAAGAAACCATGACTTCAACAATAGTCAGTGCAGTAATGGTTTAAAATGGTTTAAACCAAGCTGGTCTACCAGCCTGGCTAAGCTGGTCTAGCTAGTTCCTCAGCCTAGCCAAGCTCATGCACATCTGGTTTTCAGCCTGACCGTCTGAAAAGTGCCCAAACCTCTCTGAAACCAGCCAATAGGCTGGGAGACCAGCTAAGCCCAGCAAACCATCTTAGGATGGTTTAACATGGAAACGCAGAGAATGCAGGCAGAATGTGATAACACACAAGCACGTTATGTCTTACCTGTGCGCTGGCGGACTACGACCCACCGTCAAAGCCACGAGCACAAAGAGACACAAGATCCCCGCGCGCCAGTGATCCCGAGCGACCAGCATCCCTCTCATCATCGACCGAGAAGCAGCAGCCCAAACTTAGTCTGAAGAAGCGCTCCAGAAAATTCAACTACACAGCAACGCATGCGCGACGACGAGACCAACATCAAAATACTACAAACGCAAAAAAATAAAAGAGCAACTCTAACAAAAACCAAAGTGGCGCGCGAGGCGTTCTTGCGTCTGTCGCGCTCTCCGGTGCTGACGACGCTGCTGGCGGAGCGGATCAGTATGCCGGTCAGATCCCATCGCCAGCGGGTCACTGGACACGACAGCTCATGGATGCTGGGTCCTTCGCGTGTCTTCCTTGTTAATACCGAGGAGCTGAACGTGCTGTCGCGTTGAGATTATGCGCCTATCCCTTCCGTACGCCTAAACGATTCAGTCTGAGGCAGACAGAGAGTGCGTAGTTTTTGCTGGAGGAGGTGTGTGCACCTGACTCGAGAAACTCTTTCGCGCCTTCTTTCAATTTGCGGTGCATCACGCGCCCGAGACAGTGAATTATTTGTTTGAAACTCGGAAAACGCATTAAAACAGCGGGCACCGCGAAAAAAACGCATTAATATCTGGAGACCGTGGGAATAATTAATGTGCAGCGACGGACAGGGCGCGTGACTGCTGATGTGAGGAAAGAACAGTCAAATGTGCGTTTGAAGTATAGCTGCTATAGCGATATTCTGTTCAAACTGCAGCCAAAATAACGAATTATTAGAGAGTATTTTCATCCGTTATCTATTATAACCTGAGACCAAAAGTCCATTTAGACACAAACTTGTTTTCTCTAGTAGCCTAATAATGCTGGTTTCAAACAGCTTCTTTGAAATAGAATGTGAAATGGTGTACTGTTTTACAGTACGGATTGCGGATTTCACTTGAAGTAGCCTATTTAATGCAGTGTAACAATGTGGCAAATTACTCAAGTTTTAGTCTCACATTAAGCTTCTGTCGTTTTAATTCACATCTTTGAACAAAACAACAAGAACAAAGTATCAGTCAATTGTAGGCGAATTCGTAACAATTGACAAAAACGCATGGGGGGAAAAGCATGAAGGTCTAACCCTCAATGGGATGAAAGCAGATCATATGAAAACATATAAACGAGATCATACAAACTTTGTATCTGCTTGCATCCCTCTGAGGGTAAGTTTCCATCCTTCATCCTTCTTTCCCCTAAAAATCATCATTTAAATCGCTAGCTTCTAAAATAGTCACCTTTTCTGAGATCGGGTTGAAATATGAAACAACAGGGAGAGATTCTCTGTAGCAGATAAACTTGCAGTCAAAAGTGTCTGCTAAATTACAATATAAATAACTACACTGCTGTCAAATCGTCTCCTTTGCCTGACAGGAACTAAACTGCGTGTCTGGGCCTTTGGGAAGAAGATTTATTGTTTAATGGAGCAAAGAGTTTGAGACACCATGGCAGGTTGCTGTATTTTCATCCCCTCTGGACATTAAGCAGTATGCCTGGATGCTCAGCCATGGTGTAAACGAGTGAATAGGCTTTGTAAAGTGCCTTCAGAAAAGACCGTTTTGAGCTGAGCTGAGATACCACGAGGAAGAGAATAGGTAGGCCTATAGGAAAGTAGGTTTTTGGGATCTTTAAATCCTCAAGAGCATAAAGTTCAGGCCGGATGGGAATTAGGTCTTGGAACATTAGAAGGATCTGTGTAAGAGGTCACTGAAGTGAACAGTGCAGAACAGGAGCTCAGTTTGATCAAGCTGCAACAAAATATTCAGAAATGCCCAAGATTTCAAAGCTATACAGATTTAAAATTAGAGGGACACAGAATGATTCAGAGAAATGCTGACAAGATGTGAGACCAGAATTCATTGTGGCTTTAAAGCTTTATTACTAGTTTCCATTGAGTCATGTTATAATTTTGTATTTACAATTCATTATACTTTTGTTCAATACGATTTTTGGTGTTTTGTAGGCTCGTCACTTAAATGTAAATCTTGGTCTTGAAGCTAATCTGGTTGAGAACCACTGCCATAGAGAAACCTGAGTGGCACAAAATAGAAATTCACCCTATTTGTTTTCTAAATGCATCTTATTGTGGAGATTATCGTGGACTTCAGGAGAAAACCCCCTGCACTCCCCCCACTCACCATCATGGACAGCACTGTGGCTGCAGTGGAGTCATTCAGGTTCCTGGGCACCACTATCTCTCAGGACCTGAAGTGGGACACTCACATTGACTCCATTGCAAAAAAGGCTCAGCAGAGGTTGCACTTCCTTCGCCAGCTGAGGAAATTCAACATGCCACAGGAGCTGCTGAAACAGTTCTACTCTGCTATCATTGAGTCTGTCCTGTGTTCATCCATAACTGTCTGGTTTGGTTCAGCTACCAAATCAGACATCAAGAGACTACAACGGACAGTCAGGACTGCTGAGAGGATTATTGGTGCCCCTCTGCCCAGCCTCCAAGATCTTTACATCTCCAGAGTGAGAAAAAGGGCAAAAAAAAATCACCTTGGACCCCTCACACCCAGCCCACTCTCTCTTCAAACTGTTGCCTTCTGGTCGGCGCTACAGAGCACTGACCACCAGAACAGCAAGGCACAAGAACAGTTTTTTTCCCACAGGCTATATTCAGCCTGAACAATTAATGTTTCATAATTACATCGTCCATTTATATTAAACTGCACACTTTGTAAATAACATATCTGCACACTAATAAACATATCTGTACATTTATCTAAACAATTCATTTTCTGTATATAGTACATTATTACATTTTTCTAATTTTTCTTTTTTTATTATATTAGTGTTATATTACATCCCTACTGTGTTATTCCTATGTATGTCTGCACTATGTTTGTACTTTCTTCAACACTGGAAGCTCCTGTCGTCAAGTCAAATTCCTTGTGTGTGTAAACATACTTGGTAATAAAGCTCTTCTGATTCTGATTCTGATTATTGATTTTGAACAGTTCATCCATGCATGTTACATTTGTAATTTTTTTGAATCTCATGAATTTTAATCATAACTTCCTCTTCTGTTAAAATGGCCTTATTTCTAGTGAAGTATGCAAGACTTCTCTAATAATTTAGACTGCTTAAACTCGGCCCATTTCTTACAATCAGCCAAAGTTCACATTGAGATCTGCTTCCATCCAATCAACAACTGATGGACCACCACCACTTTTTTTTCCTTTTCTATAATATGAACTGCGTAAATGCCTATTCACACCAAGGATTGTAAATATAAAATTTATTTCTAAAGATTATTTTAAATGTAAAAGAATAGCCGAGTTAACACCACAACTATAACGGTAATGACACAGAGGAATGACATTGTTGGATGTGCATTCAGAACAATTTTTTCCAGCTGATGAACGATAAAACCATTGACAGTCAATCAGAATGCATTCTGTTTTAAAGTACTTGAGCATTTAAAGCGGCAGAGGACAAAACTGCAGCATGCTTATAATCAGAATATTACCGTACATATACAAGTTATTGTTATAGTTATTGCTCTTGGTGTTCAACAGGGCTCAACTCTTCAATTAATAATTTCAGCAATATTTAGATTTAGCCAAACCAGAAAGGTCGCCATCTATAGCTTTTTGTACTGCTAGCACTCATTGTGCTGGACAATCCAATACATCTGATACCTCACAAAAAGCTAGTAATTAGAGCAAAAGATATAGTCAGTATGTGTGATGTGTGAAAAGAGTGACTCTAATTCAATTTAAATTAGTTGTGGTGTACTTAGTCACACCAAAAAAAAAAGATGAATGAGCAGCCACACCAACTGAATGCACACACACACACACACACACACACACACACACAAGAGCAAAGAATCAATACTGAGTCACATTCACCTCCTACTCCTCACAGCATGCGTCCATCATGCCTTACTGAGAAGTGGCTCTCATACTGTGAAAACCACAGACCGCAAATATAACGGCACCCTGTGAGTGAGTGAAGAATGCCATCCTCATCATTTACCTGCTGCTTCTCCTCATTGGCTTTCGGTAGGCTGTTGTGTTGCAGAGTCAGGGTCACCAGTCCAGTGATCACTGGAGGATTCACACTATAACAAAGCTAAAGGTTCACAGCAAGGTCAGTGTCAGTTTTCATCAGTTTTCATGGCACTTTCATTGGCAGGTTTTTAATCAAAAATTCACTGCCTGTTGATAAAACAGGATGATAAACCTAGCAGGTCTGGCAATTTGTGCATATAACAAATCATGTAATCTAATTACCTGAAAATTTGTTTTTATATGCATTATACAATCAATAAAAAAAGGAGAGAGACAAGTATTTTGCAGGAGCAAAGTACTTCCGATATGATCCTGATGATGGCGGTAATGCTGAAGGCTTGAGCCCTAGGAGACCCAGCTTGCATTACTGTAATGAGCAATGGTTGCGCTAGGGAGCGCTACTAACTAGATAATGACTTGGAAACTGTTGCACAATTTAAAACGCACACACACAAAAAAATATTCAGACTGATGCGAAGACTACAGTCATGTCCAAAAGTTTTTGCAGTGATATAAATGTTGTGTTTTGCAAAGTTTGCTGCTTCAGTATTTGTAGGTTATTTTTCCACATGTTTCTATGGTATACTGAAAAACAATGATAAGCATATCATAAGTTTTAAAGGCTTTTATTGGCAAAAAAACCCCATAATGAGTCAATATTTACAGTGTCGACCCATGTTTTTCATAACCTCTGCAATTCGCTCTGGCATGCTGGATATTAGCTTCTGGGCCAAATCTGGTTGATGGTAATCTATTCTTGCCTTATTAATTCTCAGAGTTGATCACAATTTGTGGGCTTCTGCTTGTCCACTCACCTTTTGAGGACTGAGCACAGGTTCTCTATGGGATTGAGATCCAGGGAGTTGACTGGCCACAGATCCAAAATTTCAATGTAATGATCTTCAAGCCACTTCTTTATCACTCTTGCTTTGTGACATGAGCTTTACTGTTGGCACAACACAGGATTCATGGTAGCGTTCACCTTTTCTTCTCCGAACAATCGATTTTCCAGAAATTACCCAAACAGTCGGAAGGGAGCTTCATCAGAGAAAATAACTTTGCACCAGTCTTCTGCTGTCCAATCCTTGTACTTCCTGCAGAATTTCAGTTTGTCCTTGACGTTGTTCTTGGAGAGAAGTGGCTTCTTTGCTGCCCTTCTTGACACCAGGCCGTTGTCCAAAAGTCTTGGCCTCACTGTGCGTGCAGATGCTCTCACACCAACCTGCTGCCATTCCTGAGCAAGCTCTGCACTGCTGGTGACACGATTCCAGAGCTGACTCCTCAGGAGAAGATGGTCTTGGCGCTTGCTGGACAATCTAGGACGTCCTGAAGACTTCTTCAATGCAGTCGAACCTCTGTCCTTGAAGTTCTTGATGATCCGGTAAATGGTTCTTTCAGGTGTAATATTCTTTGTAGCAATTTCCTTGCATGTGAGGCCATTTTGATGCAAAGCGATGATGGCTACACATGTTTCTTTGGAGGTAACCATTGCTAACAAGAACACAATGATTGTAAGCACTTCTTCCCTCCTTTTATAGCAAGCAGTCTGCTCTCACAGTCTAATTAGTATTATAGTGATTTTGCCTGACTAGTACTCATTCACACTTTCACATGTGCTGCTGATATGATTAGTCAATTAATGTTAGCTGGTAATTTTGTGTCAGGATCAAAAAACAGTGAAATTTGTTTTTTAGTGAAAAGTTCATTTCTTGGCCAATGAAGCTTTTAGCAATTATTTAAAATTCATCTGATCACTCAATAATCACAATAATCTAGAAACAATGTGAATGAACACCACAACAGCTTAAGCAGCAAACTTTACAAAACACAAAATATATGCCACTGCCAAAACTTTTGGCCATGACTGTAAGAGGAAGAGACCATATAAAAACACTGTGGACAGTGAGTTGCAAAATCAAAAAGTAATTAAGATCTAGAAGCAAAATATTTATTTTCACTGTTGTAACCATAGCACCATGGCTGATTTGTTCAAATAAACGAATTGACAGAATTAGAGATGTTTTAATATTTCTGTATTAGCATTTTCTGTATATATTTAATATATATTTACACTGTTTACCTCTTCTTTTTCTTCATTACATTACATAGCCATAGTTGGTCCTCCCTTTGGTTTCTTAACAGTTTCCGCTCTTCTAGGAAGGTGTTGTAACATGGCTGTGTGGATTTGCTCCCATTCAGACACGAGCATCAGTGAAATCAAGCAGTCGTGTCTTTCTTTGGCATCCAAGGACAGTGTACCTTGAATGTCACTGAGCTTATTGGTATGCCACATTCTATTGACATTTGTCAAAGGGGATTGTTTGGCTGTATGCTTTATTTTATGTACCTGTCAATAATAATGGGAATAGCTGAAACAAAACAAGATATGTGAGCACAAAACTTCAGATCAGGTGCATGTAAAAAAAATAAAAACAACCAAGAAGGCCTTCAGAAAAGAACAAAAAAAACAATACACTTCTACAGTGCTCTCAAACTCTAAATATAAACTTTAAAGGGATAGTTCATTCAAAAATGAAAATTCTGTCATTAATTACTCACCCTCATGTTGTTCCAAACCCATAAGACCTTCGTTCATCTTCGGAACACAAATTAAGATATTTTTGATGAAATTTTTGATAAGAATACTTTTTGTGCACAAAGAAAACAAAAATAATGACTTTATTCAACAATATCTTCTCTTCTGTGTCAGTCTTCGACGCATGTTTGCAACAGTACCACAGTGGAAGAGAGGTGGAACAAATACCACCAAATGTCACAATCTACTTGTACAACGACTGAACAACAGAGATAAAGTCAGTATTGCTGGTCTCCTGAGTATCAATTTCTGTACCAGCTGACATCTCCGGAATTACTTAAACTTTAATAATAGACAAACAAAGTTTCGACCCTTTCGATTTACCTGACAAAGGCTGAAAAGTGTTAATACATTGTTTGTCTACTTAAAATAGAGTTTGAGAGCATAGTGGCAGCATAGCTGAAATAGTCAAACCCATAAGTGGGTGTCCACACACTTTTAGCCATGTAGTGTACTCATATACATAAGCAGAACGTTGAGCTTAGAACGATTATAAAATAATTGTGTACTTAGCTGTGTTTAATGCTTTAGCTAAACATGCCACAGATGGGAAATTTAGAAGATTACCAGACCGTGCTTATTTTAAAGGTGGTAAATCTCTAAATATGAAATTTTTTTGGGGCTATTTTGATCTTACTTGGGCTATATAGGGAATATATCTGACATCATTTACTTACCCTCTTTCATTGTAAGGACAAAAATTAAGTTTTTATTTCAAAATATATTTTGTTAAAGCAAGTCATGTGGGTTTGCAATGCAATCAGGGTAAGTAAATGTGGACAGAGTTGTCATTTTAACTGTAATGAACAGAAAAAATGGTCAATAATACATAAATGTTCCTTTAAAATGCAACACAGCTGTCAACTAGACTTGTTTTTGTGTTATAGGTCTGTTCCCATACAGAGCACCAAGCTCTTCAGGCATTCACTCCATATAAAGACCCAGTGGGTGGGGTCTGGACATTAGGCCTCTGGCTGTTCAGTACATGTTTAGCCTCTGAAGCCTGTTTTGCTTGAATAGATGACTACACAGACCCCCTGTGACTGACTTTGTAGGGGCTGGACCGAAGTTAGGATGTGCTGTCCATCATTGTAGACCTCCCCTGTTGAGTTTAAAGGATATGTGTTGTGTTTGTGTATCTTATGAAAGACATCAGATTGTTGGCAACAGTTCAGGGGGATGGCAGAACTGGATGTTGCTATGGCGACAGTGCCAGTGGTCTGTTTAGGGGTTGTCTGACCCTATTTCAAACCATTATTACATGCATAAAGATACACGCATGCACATGCATAAATCATGAATCTGTATGATGCCACTAATACTGCTGCTGCTCCAACATCAAAAAATGTTTCGGATAATAGATGTGATATGATTAAATTGTGCCCTGACTGGAACAAATGGAAATTAACCATTATATGAGTGCTTGCAAGCTTTCCCCAAAGCTTCAGATTGATAGCTGTGCCTGTTTTTTTACCCTCAGTCAAACATCTCCATCTGCAAATAGAGGATCAGAGCGCATGCTTTATCATTCCTAATAGTGGATTGTAAGTAAATGAGTCTCTTAGTCAAGATGAATTACTTGCCACATAATATGAAATCATTCATGCAACACACTGCCATGTTCTCACCGCTCTAAATACACCAGCATAATTACTAAACTGTCTTGGTCAGAACGAATTGACGACTATTGCAATATAGACCTGGATCCCAGAGGTTGTTAGTTAGATGGGACGCCTGCCATATTGCCTTGTTGGGTTACATCCAAAAAAATAAAACATAGAGGACACATCATACAAAGGGCAGTGAAACTGCACATCTAAGCCAAAAAAAGAAAGAAAAAGAATTATGTATTACGTATTTAGTTTTTTACTCTTGTGTCACTTGTTAATTAAAGTACATTACTCCTTAAAGCCATTAATATGTCGTGAGTCAGTTTTGTCATCATTTACTCACCACTGTGTCATTCCAAACACGTATGAGTCTCCTTTCTTCAAACTCAATAGGAGAAAATGTGAAGGAAATGCACTTTACAATGAAGACCATGCACTTTCAAGCTCTAAGGACGCAATGCATCATAAGAATAATAAAAGTGGTCTCATGTCATACATTTGTGTAAGAAACTAATTGTTCTTACACAAATTGTGTAAGACATTTATAGTGTTATTTATTGCTCAGTTTCTCTCCAGTGAGCCGCTAACCATTGTAACTGGATAATTATTGACATGTGATTGGGTTGAGTTTTTGTTGCATTTGCACCGTTCTGACCAGCATGTGGTGTTTCAAGCCCTTCAAAACAGTATCTTGCTGCAAAGCAATTGGTTCAAATGGTTCAGAGTTTCGAAAAGCTTCATTTTCCCCATTACTAGCTTTAGAAGACATATTGCTTGTGTGTCGTATGAACCACTTTTATGAGTGTTTTGACTGGATTCATCTCATGTGAGTAAACAACATTTTAAACATTTTTGGAAAAATACTCCTAATTCTCTCTGTGTAAAACTTAATGAAGGCAAAATCATTGAGTACATCTTGAAAGGACGCTTTCTGGCTTCTGGAAGCTTTAGAAATGTCTTGTGTAGTTTATCTTATAGTTTAAGCTTGAAGGAGAGTGACATTAGCTTTGATCAGCATTATTGACCTGACAAATTAGACATGTGTCCTCACTGACACTCAGACACACACTTTAATGTCTCTTTTATGTGTGTTTTGCACAGGCCATTTTGATCATCAGGCATGGTGTAATTCACACATTTTTTCACCACTGTGAACAAGCATGTGTGTGCATGCACAAGTGTGTGCTAGAAAAAAGGTTCCAGTGATGTTTAGTTAAATCTCTGTTGTCCATTTGTGCTGTTAGGGTGTCCACCTTGAATAGCACTGTGTAATTTAAGGGTGGATTGAAAAGGTCTTCACTACTTCTATTTCAATCTGAGTGATGGAAAGAGGGGTGGCGAGAGGAACAAAGAGAAAAAGAGGAACACTAAACAATTCCAAATGCCACAAGTGCAGTAGATTTACTGACCTACGAGCCACTGCACTCCCAGCATCCACCACACACTCTCTGCAGTTCAAGGTCATGCTGTAGCCCAATGTTCCTGACTGTGTGTATATTTTCAGTCATTTGAGTGTTTTTGGTTTTGTGTCCTTTTACAAAGATTAAAGCACATGTAGAAATATGGCGAGGCGAAACTGGAGGGCTTGAGGGCAGATGGGATGGAGTTCAAGAAAGCTTCTGAAAAGAAGTACTTCAACTGACGACCCTGAGGCACCAAATGCAAGATGTTAAGATAAAGTTGTTCAAAGTACTCATGGTTTGCACATTTTGGGTAGAAAAAACATCCTGTGAGATTAAAAAGTGATTTCATACACAGGCAAGGTTGAGGCTGCTGTAAGACACTTAAGCATCATTCAAGACCAAATGGTACATGAATAAGACATGAGAGCATCTGGGACTGTGTCGGGCCAAAAATATTCATACTACACTCATTCACCCTATATAGAATGTTCTTTTTAACAGTCATAAAGTAATAATTCAAAAGAAGAATCAGTGTACGTCTCACTCTCAAATCTTCGTGGTGAGTCAGAGACCATTGAAATTCAGAGCTCCCTTCCGAATTTCAGCTATGACGCTCTAGAGTCCTCTCCTGTTATGAGTCAGATGCACTAGATTATTGGACTTTGCAGTGCTTTGCCACTGAGGAATTCAAAATCCGTTTGAGACGGCAATAAACAGAAATAACGATTAAAGTTGTTTGTTTGCTCAAAGTAGAGTAATGCAAAATGAGTCCTTCATATCCGCTTTTGAATCAGCTTTAGAGAGACGTGTATAAAATTACATCCTGAGGAAACTGTTGATTAAACTGTCTTGATGAAGATGCATGTGGATGCATGCTAGTTATCTTCTCTCTCACTCTCTCACTTTCAAAAGAACTGTGGATTTTCAGCTGAAATCTTTATCAGCTCCACACTCCTCTGTCATCAAGCCATCATTTATTTAGGCTGATGGCTTCAAAATGGCTCACCACAAATGGGCACCACTTGCCGTTTGAGACGGCAATAAACATAAATAACGATTAAAGTTGTTTGTTTGCTCAAAGTAGAGTAATGCAAAATGAGTCCTTCATATCCGCTTTTGAATCAGCTTTAGAGAGACGTGTATAAAATTACATCCTGAGGAAACTGTTGATTAAACTGTCTTGATGAAGATGCATGTGGATGCATGCTAGTTATCTTCTCTCTCACTCTCTCACTTTCAAAAGAACTGTGGATTTTCAGCTGAAATCTTTATCAGCTCCACACTCCTCTGTCATCAAGCCATCATTTATTTAGGCTGATGGCTTCAAAATGGCTCACCACAAATGGGCACCACTTCTATCTATAGAAGAATCCTTGACTCCACTCATCCATCTGCGGGGTTCATATACATCCATTTCTCTCACACAGTCATCTGACTAATATGAAAGATTATAGGAGTGCCATTTGAAAATAAAATGAAGCAATACATTTTTTAATAAGTAAAAAATAAAAATGTAAATAATTAAATGGCTTTTCAAATAACAAATAAATAGATGTATTTAAATATTTGTATTTAATTGTTTATTAAATGAAAAAATAAAGGGTTAGTTAAATAAAGCAATAGAATAATGTATTAATTTCACAACTTTTCAATAGTATTTATATAAATAAATAAATATAAAACATTGGCCAAATTCTTTATCCTTTTGCCAATCAATTTTATTTCTCCATTTGTCAATAGACCTTAGGTTAACGGCATATTTCATTTTTGACAGGACTGAAAACGAAGTTGTGAGGGATAAGTACAGTGCATTCAAAGAATTGTCTATCCTGATTAAAGGTCTATGATTACAAAAAAACTTTAATTGTATGAATATAATATTTAACTGTATGAATAAACTCGAACTGAGTCGAACTGAAATCTGTAAAAAAAGCACGAATGATGGAAACTATAAGGAATTAATCTAGTAAATGATTCATGTCTTAGTACTATGTATTGTGAGTCTAGTGTGAATCACGAAGCCCTCTGGCCTGTTTTTATAATCTGATGTGATGTTATTTATTATTATTATTTAGTCATTTATCAGACGCTTTTATCCAAAGCGACTTACAAATGAGGACAACAGAAGCAATCAATTGTAGTATTAAAACAACTAAAAACAGATCCAAAACTAAAAGCTAAAACTTTATAAATACTACCTATACACATTTTAAAAATTAAGAGATTAAATAAAAATGACAAATGCATACAACAAAATTTCAAAACTTAACATTTAAATGAAAAACAAAAAATAAAGCTAAAAACAATTCAAAATATTAAAGAACAAAAGGTATCAAGTCAAGTCAAGTCAAGTCTGCTTTATTGTCAATTCTTCCACATGTACAGCACATACACACAGAGAATTGAAATTGCGTTACTCTCAGACCCTTGGTGCATACAGATAACACTACAGTAAAACATAAATACAGATAGATAGATTAAATACAAAATACAACTATACAAATATACAAATAAGGTAAAATGTAAAAAATATATATATAAAGCACAAGGCATATGGCAGATAGAGTGCAAAACCAGTAAAGTAAACAACAGTGCAGATATAATGATTGTAGTGCAAATGTAACTAAAATTAAAATAAATAACAAATACAAATAATACAAATCAAATGACAGTAGTTGATCAGTAATCCTAAAAAATAACACTGCCAAACACACATGCTAAAAAACAACAACTTACTTACACATAGTAAGAAATGGTTACAAAAACTGAAACAGAAGTGAAACAAGTAATAGGAAAGAGGAGAAACAAAAAGCGATACTTATCCTTTGCCGGTGTCCCTGCCTGGTGGAGTCGCACAGTAGAGTCGATGGGGGGGGGGGGGGGGGGGGTTAATATGGGCAAGCTTTCACAATTTACCCCAACATTTGCACTTTTTAGGCTTTATCTCTTTCTCTAATAAGGTCTAGATATAGCTATATATTTATATGCCCTGTTGCCCAATGTACTGTAACTGTACACTTCTTTAAAGAAGATTAAATTGCTGTGGTATTATCAGTACTGAAGCAGTCAGCAGGGTAGGAGATCTGAATGTGCATCATAAGTCCAAAGAGGCGTTGATAATCCAGTGTGAACTCCATAGCATCAGAAAATGTTTGTGTGTGTGTGTGTGTGTGTGTGTGTGATGAGAAACACTTCTTGACGTTTCACTTTATCAGCAGTCCTGACAGTGGCCATCTGTGCCTCTTATCCACTACACAGCTCTCTTGGGACAATGAGCAGGGGAACAAATGTTTAAAGTGAGTTCACACTGTGCTTGTCATATTAATGTGTGTCACGGCATTTCGCTCTCTTCAGGAGGTTTATCTAACGAAACAACCAACTGCCCCTTTGCTCACCTTTCCCTTTCTGTTAGTAAGATAAAGCTTGCGAGGGGTGACATCATGGACACATGACTAGAGTAATGTCTCCATGTGTGTTCGGGGTGTCCCTGCAGACAGGCCCGGCTCCAGAATCAAATCACTGAGGATGCTTCTTAAAATAGTGAGGGTGCTATATATATATATATATACATATACAGTGGTGTGAAAAAGTGTTCCTGATTTCTTTTTTTTTGCATGTTTGTCACACTTTAATGTTTCAGATCATCAAACAAATTTAAATATTAGTAAAAGATAACACAAGTGAACACAACATGCAGTTTTTAAATGAAGGTTTTTATTATTAAGGGAAAACAAAATCCAAAACTACATGGCCCTGTGTGAAAAAGTGTTTGCCCCCTAAACCTATTGTATGTTAACTCAAAGATTCGTAGAAAAAATTTAAACGTTGGACTCTGTGGTCGATTATGTGTTAAGGTAAGGCATGTTATTCGCAATAATGTGTTGTGGCTAGGTTGTTATAGGTCTGCGTGACTCTCGATGTCTTAGGCCTAATTGAACGGAGGAATTATGGTATTCTTCTGTAGCCTGACGACGAGTAACTTTAACCGTTGTTCATGTGAACTCAAAGACAGCCTGATGCTTTGTTTATAGACTATTTGTGGGTGGCTGTTTGTTGTTTCACCTATCAATTCGTATCGATAAAGTATAATAGGGTACATCCTGTAAAGTGATTTATCCTATATAGTGCTTGCATAAAGCAAGTAGTGCATACACTTGTAGCTGTTATGTATCTTTGTAAGTCATTGTAAGCCAACGCGCAAGCGCCTCTGATTCAAGAAATCAACAGATATGTCTGTGATTGGCTACATTGCTCAATGCTGCAAAACATCTTGAAATAGAAATCGATCTCCAGAGCGCAAACCATAACGCACTGGATAGTTTGCCAAATCTGCAATAAAATGCCATTAATACAGCTTTAACTGAGGGTGCTTTTGATTTAGTTTGAGGTTGCTTAGCACCCTCTAACACCCCTGTAAGAACCGGGCCTGCCTGCAGACACCCGCACCCGTTATGATCTGAGGTGTTGGAGTCCTTTTTGCACTTTCACTGTCTGATCAGTCTGACCTTCAATGACTGGTGGTAATCTTCCTGAACTATATTAAGAGATTAATACAATCGTTTTTCACAGTGAGAGATTCAACTATTTTTTTCATAACATCAGCATTCACCCAATCACAATGCACATGAGAAGCTTCATGAAACTTTGTCACAGTTGTGACTTCATTTCTTGTGATGTTTTCTAACATATTTATCTTTTTTGCAAATTTATTTCTCTTAATTGTGACTTTAGCTCACAACTGCAACTTTATTTCTCTTAATTGCAAATTTATATCTCACAGTTGCAACTTTATATCTTACAACTGCAACTTTATTTCTCTTAATTGCATCATAGTCACAATTGTGGCTATTTCTTTTAATTGTGACTTTATATCTCACATCTGCAACTTTATTTCTCTCAATTGTAACTATCACAACTGCGACTTTATTTTGTGATTCTTTATTCCACAATTACAACTTTATTTCTATTAATTGCAACTTTATATTTCACAATTGTGACTTTATGTCTTACAACTGCAACTTTATTTCTCACAATTGCAACTTTCTTACAATTGCAACTTTCTTACACTTGCAACTTTTTATTTTACTTGCGACTTTATTTCACATAATTTGACTTTATTTCTATTACTTGCAACTTTGTCTCACAATTGCAAATTTATTTTTCTTAATTGCAAATTGATTTCTCTTAATTGCAGCTTAATCACAATTGCAACTTTATTTCTTTTAATTGTGAATTTATATTCCATAATTGCAACTTTATGTTTCACAATTGTGACTTTATATCTTACGACTGCAACTTTATTTCTCACAATTGCAACTTTATCACAATTGCGACTTGTTTCTTTTAACTGCGACTTTATGTATCTCAGAATTGCAACTTTATCTCACAATTGTGACTTTATGTCTTTTAACTGTGACTGTCTCCCAGTTGTGTCTGTATTTCTCTTAATTGCAATTTTCTTAAAAAATTACTTTTTTATTTTACTTGCGTCTTTATTCCTCATAAATATGTCTCACAATTGCAACTTTATTTATTTTAATTGTGACTGTAATTGCGATTTTATAACTGTTGATTGCAACTGTATATCTCACAATGTGACTTTAAGTATTTTAAGTCTTACTTTCAAAAAAAAAGTATTATGTTGTCTTTACGGACTTCACTTCAGCTAAAAAAAAGTCAAAGCAGTTCCCCCTGGACAACACAATTTAAAGAACTAGTTAAAAAAGCTCCCAAATATCAATAATCCTGAGCATATTCAAAAACCAAGTTTCATATCAATGACACCAAATGTAATTAGTTATTTGTGCTTTATAAATGAACATAACAAGCCAAAATGCGGAATGAAATTTCAGAGCTATGCCGGAGGGTATGATTCAATTTTGCTTTGTTCCTCTCACAAAGTTGTATAGCTTCAGACCAATCGAAAAAAACTATTTTTGGTTTCTCCTTTTATGTTTGCAGAAGAAAGTCAGTTATGCAGGATTGGAACAGCATGAGGGTGAGTAAAAGATGACAGAATTCATTCAAGGAACATTGCAATAAACATGATGAAGAAAATCTTTGGATCTCATTGATGTGTGTTTTCATGTTTTGTTCATTGTCTGAATATCCTTCACGGGGTTTCATAATGTATACTTGTCTTCCTATGACAATGAGAGTGTGTGGATGGTGAATGGATTGGGGAGTATGTGAGGATAGTGTATGACTCATCAGGTGAGGCGTACTGATCATTATAGTTCCCAAAATGTCAGCCCCAATCAGACATTAAAAGAGATGACTAAGAGTCTTTCAGTATCCACTCCCCAGGCAAGTCAAAGATACACAAGCAAGCACAAATATAGTATTCATAATGAGTACACATGATGCAGCAACATTCATAAACATAAACAAATAAACACACACACGCGCAAACATACACACATACTGAAATATAACCTCACATACAGTTAAATCACACATGTATGTCATAATTGCAAAAAAGCCCATGTCCTTGTGGGTGTTTGAGCGGGAGGAGTAGTAGAGAAGTGAGAGGATCTGATGGTCGTTTCTTCTAAACATATGAGTCATTGAATTGGACAGCCCAGCAATAAGAAGTTGTTCCCAAATGAATTATTTGTCCCCCAAATCAATGACCCAAGCACTAACACAGATCAACTCACCTGTCAGTCTTGCTGATTCACACCCTGCAGCCATCCAGCACATCACTGCTCATCTGCTCTGTACATTACATCACACTGTAATGCTGTTTTTCAACAGACAGAATAGCCTGCTCTGCCCTTTTTGTACAGTGCATCTGGCTGTCAAAATCAGTTTACTGTTCAGGTTCACTTATTCGCTAAAACTATATTTTACCACTCTTTGCCAATGAACATCCTTTTTTTACATTAATTATGTATAATAAACAGATTTGCTGTCTGTCAAAGCAGATTCCAACAGCTTTGGAAGCTACAGTGAGCTTAAAGGGCTAGTTCATCCAAAAAAGAAAATTAATTTTCATTAATTACTCACCCTCATGTCGTTCCAAACCCCTAAGACCTTTATTCATCTTCGGAACACAAATCAAGATAGTTTTGATGAAATCCGAGAGCTTTCTGGCCCTCCATAGACAGCAATGTCACTGAAATGTTCCCAGACCCAGAAGTAAGGATGTCGTTAAAATGGTCCATGTGACATCAGTGGTTCAATCGTAATTTTACGAAACTATGAGATTAGTTTTTGTGCGCAAAGAAAACAAAAACAACGACTTTATTCAACAATTCTTCTCTTCTGCGTCATTATCGCGAGTACCACCAAGCATTCACGTGCTGCTGCTGAAATAACTTGCATGCGCTGTGCCTTGTTTACGAGCAGAAGAATGCATGCGCGTGTTGTGGTACTGTCAACAATAATGAAGAGAACGGTGAGAACGGTGAAGCAGAAGAGAAGAATTTTTGAATAAAGTCATTATTTTTGTATTCTTTGCGCACAAAAAGTAATCTCGTAGCTTCGTAAAATTACGGCTGAACCACTGATGTCACATGGACTATTTTAACGATGTCCTTACTATGTTTCTGAGTCTGGGAACATTTTAATTACATTGCTGTCTATGGAGGGTCAGAAAGCTCTCGGATTTCAGCAAAAATTTCTTAGTTTGTGTTCTGAAATTGAACGAAGGTCTGACGAGTTTAATTTTTGGGAACTAAGTTTAATAAAATGAAAAAACTTGGAATAAAAACCTGATTAAATGTATTTATACCATATATATTTTTTAAATATATTTATACTAATCAAATAAGTACAAATTTGTGACATTGATCATGACACTCTTTGTGCAGACTATTCATACTAAAATGTTCAAGATGCTTTTTGGACTAGTCTCAACTTTTCACTCAAATAATTATGCTGATGAAATATATTGTAGCAAAAGAAATGTGATAAATTGGAAAAACGCCAATAAAGCACAGGTTTCAGTGGATGACACACTAGTTCATATAACATGGAAATATACTTGATAAAACATAATAAACAAATCAATGTTTGTCAGAATGTTCTCTCTGACGTTGTTCCCTTATTTAGAGCCAAGAAAGGTCAAGTGTCTGAATGAGCAGGTGACCTTCATAAAGGCAGAGTGCAGAGCAACTTGAGTGAATGAAGCAGATTGCAGAGACTAACCCAGAGTGTGCTTGGATGATGGCACGCATTTAAGTGGTTTCATTAGCTTTGTTGTCACTCGGAAAATGGGTTGAATTGGTTTTTGGCGGCTACAGAAAGTGGAAAAAATTAAATCTCTTTTACTCTGTTCCCCGCATACATGGCGAGGGGAACAGTGATATATCATTGCTTAATGAAACTGCTTTTAATATATACATATTAAATTTATAAGGAGTACTGTAGTGTTACTCTAAAACATATGCATCATAATTAAAGTCTTATTGATTCTTGTTTCTTGATGACTGAAGATCTTCCCTGGCTATTTGTTTTGCACTATTGCTGTGGCCGAAAATTACAGTTTAATAAGTTGATAAATATGTTTTGTACATTCAGGGGCTTTAGTGCCTGGAAAAGACATGATTAAAGGAACCAAAATCACTTTAATTTATATATGTCAATGTAAATAGATTCAGTGCTAATCCAGTGAATATGTAGCAGACTTGATCATTTCGGTTTTAAAATGGTCCTCTCTGTATCCTTTTCATCAATATTTGATCTGACTAATCATGTGCCATGGATATGACCACAGACTGTTCCACCCCCATCAATCCTCCCTCTCATTTACTCTCTTGGTTAAGTGCTTAATAAACCTTGATCCCCTGAGACATCTCAATTCAGTGTATGGTGGCAGCTAAAAACATTTGTATTTTGCCGGTTTCAGCCTTGAATCAACCGTTTAGTCTTCCCAAATGACACCTCAAACCTTTGATCGCAGAGACTTGTATCACCATGGCAACATCAGGACATTATCTTATGCTGTGTGTTACCCCCATGAATTGTAATGGATGCTTTCATTCTCTTCTTCAGATCTGCCAGAAGCTTTTGAGGAATGATAATAAGAGATTAGTTCGGTACAGCCTTATGAATCAACACAAAAACAAATCTTTTTGAGACAATTCTGGACCACAGAAAAATACCTCTTTATACAAAGACAACATATCATCGCATTTGACCCGCACATGACTCATGATGCTAACATTTTCTAAACATCAAGTAGATTATTATTTTAACATTCTAAGAACCACAATGTTTCTTCCTAACCTCCATAATATTATAGATTTTTTCTGGACTGGTTAAAAATATATTATAAAATCATGTTATAGATATTATAGATATTATATTAAATTAGATGTTATATTGTATTTTTTCCCTGCTTGTATCACTCCACTTGTCTATGTTTACACATTCCAGAAAGACTGTCAGTCTGTATTAATTGTGTGATTTTTCAGTGACTGAAGGTTGTGCCAGTAGGTGGCAACAAGGGCTGTTTTTGTGAGTGAGTCAGGGAATCGTTCATTTAACTGATTCCTTTGAACACACTGATTCATTCAGGGACAAAACAAGTAACTACCTAGTAGTGTGTCACTGAATCATTTACTCAACTGATTTATTTAAACCCACTTAATCATTCAGTGACTTTTTCTGCAGGTTTCATAATTATAGGTGGCCAAAAGGTGGTGACAATTAAGGGACTGTTTTTATGAGAGAGTCTGTGAATCTTTCATTCAACCAATTCGGTCCAGACAGACTGTCGTTCTGTATAAATTGTGGGATTTTTTAATGATGGTCTCAAGCTGATTTGTGAAGGGATGAAACAAGTGAGTCTTTGAATCATTCACTCAACTGATTCATTCAAAAACACTGATTTATTCAGTGACTGTTTCTGCAGGTTACATAGTTACACCAGTAGGTGCAGACAAGGGACAGTTTTATGAGTGAGCCATTGTATCATTCACCAAACCAATTAATTAAAAATATGCAGGAACTCGTTTTTCATTGCATAAAACTTACTATCAATATTGTGTCTAAAATCTACACTAGTCAACATTTGAAGTGGATCAAAAACTTTCATCAAAGTTGTCCTAAAACACAAGGGACAGTTTTATGAGTGAGTCAGTGAATCATTCACTGAATCAATATGTTCAAACACACTGATTCATTTAAGGAACTGTCCCCCAAAACAAGGAACTGTCTTCATGAGTGAGCCATTGTATCATTCACCAAACCAATTAATTAAAAATATGCAGGAACTCGTTTTTCATTGTATAAAACTTACTATCAATATTGTGTCTAAAATCTACACTAGTCAACATTTGAAGTGGATCAAAAACTTTCATCAAAGTTGTCCTAAAACCAAAATGTGTTTCTTTCACAATTCATGCATAACATGTAAGTCTGTTATTAGTCAATGTTGTCATTAATGAAATGTCATCCTTCATGGCTTTTGATGGTCTCCAGACATGATTGTTTGTCATTAGGTACCAATTGACCTGTCTCAGGTGTCCGTAATTGAGAACTGGTCATCATTTAAAGCTCTGAAAGCTTCACTTGAGGTCAGAAAGCATTGAAAATGCCATGTTTTTCAGACACCTTATCTCATTTTGTAACTGATGTAATACTTTTTTTCAAATTGCAAAAATTCAATTTAAAAAAAAAAATGCCACGTTTAGTGAGATTGCAGGATTCTGACCTCAACAAGGCCATTGGGATGCTGCAAGGAGACATGACTCAGCGTGAAGTTGTGTCATTTCCAGAGCCTGGAACAGGTTCAGAAGGTCTGGTAGAGTGAGTAGAAGGCATGGTGGAGGCAGACAACGGGTCACAACACCAAATCAAGACTGATACTTGACCCTGCATGCCCGCAGAAATCGTTTCATGTCTGCAGTCAGCCTGCGAAATGACCTTCAGGATGCAACAGGGGTGTGATTGTTCACTCAGACTGAGAGGAGTCAACTTCATGAAGTTGGCTTGACAGCCAGAAGACCAGCTGTGAGGGTGCCTCTTTCCAGAGCACACAAACTGACACGTCTGCAGTGGGCCACAGAACACTGCAGGTGGATACTGAATGAGTTCTGCGTTCCCAGTTCTGCATGAACTTTCTAGAGAGGCATAGGAGGGTCTGGCATCGCCCTGGGGAGAGAATTTTGCCACAAAATGTTGTACAGCATGACAGCTTTGGCGGATCATCGGTCAAGGTTTGGGGAGGCATCTCCATGGGTGGAAGGACAGAGCTTGTCATCGTCGAAAATGGCAGCCTGACAGGCCAAAGGTATAGGGATGAAACCCTGAGACCAGTTGTGCGACCGTATGCTGGTCCAATGTGGCCAGATTTCGTACTTTTGAATGACAATGCTTGCCCACATCGAGCAAGGCTGGTGACGGAATTCTTGGAGGAGGAGGGCATCTCAAGGATGGAGTGGCCAGATGGAGCGGTCACTCGACTTGAACCCCATTGAACACATTTGGGAGCAGCTACAGTCAAGAGTGCAAGCACGCCAGGTCCCTCCAGGAACCCGTGTGGAGTTGTGAACAGCATTGCTGCAGGAATGGCAAGCCATCCCTCAACAGAATATCTAAAACCTCATCTCAAGCATGCACAGGCAATGTGAGGCTATGATTGTTGTCAGAGGTATCTGACTACTGACTGGTTGTCTCAATGCATAATGTTTGTTGTTTCTTGTTCATGACTTGTTTTTACGGTACAAACTCAGATTTTTGATCTGCTGTAACATGTTTTAGGTCCTGCTTCAAGCTCTGACGTTCCACACAGAGTGACTTCAGTACAGTACTGTATCCAGTGCATCACAATTATGACCATTGTGCTGGCTCCTTCAGGCACTCCAAAGGCACTACACTGCTGCACTGCAGGCAATAATGTTTAAGAGGCATTTCTTGTTCGTTGTGACTTCAGGTGAATCACAGAAGTACTGAACAACCAACAGTTTTTTGGTGCACTCTTGTCTTCACGAATGTATGACAAGCCACTTTACACCTTGTGACAAACAATCATGTCTGGGCACCATCAAAAGTGATGAGGCATGAAATTCCATTGATGACAACATTGATTAATAGCAGACTTGCATGTTATACATGAATTTTGAACAATACTCATTCTTGTCTTAGGACAACTTTGATTAACTTTTTTGATCCACTTCAAATGTTGACTACTGTATATTACTCAGTATTTCCTCCTTTACCTATAGTTTGCATTAACAACTGTCTGTTTATTCCGCAGTAGTTTTGAAAGCAATATCACACTCTGAGTATCTGTTTATGTTTGATATTGCTTAAATAACTATATAAACTAAATAAATAAATTCGATCTCAATTAGGAACAAAGTAGCACTAGTACAGCCTGTTTTGTGTAGAAATCATGTATAAAATCATAAAGAATGTACCAAAGTTAATTTTAATGTGCAGAAGACATAATTGTACAGTAATCCTGAAAACATTATTTCACATTTCCTCATTAAGCAAATTCTCTTAGTCATAGTGTATCCTAGTCATGTAAATAAACCTTGAAATCCACCACATCCCTCTCATATTCACTGATCCTTACTGAGAAATTGTCTTAGCTAAGTGTCTTAGCTACATGGATGCACACACACACACTCACACACAAATATACAAATGAGAGTCTTTCAACCCACTTGCCATGTAATTACAGGTGGGAGGCCAGCCGACAACAGAAGTGCTTCCATAAGATGGTTGTGCTGCCTTTATGCAAATATACCACACACTGACACTCCAAACTGCTTCCTTTTCATGTCATGTTAGCCATGATTTAAAAACAGTTAAAGGGGTCAAATGATGCGATTTATATTTTTCTTGTCTCTTTGGAGTGTTACAAGCTCTTGGTGCATAAAGAAGATCTGTAAAGTTGCAAAGACTAAAGTCTCAAATCCAAAGAGATATTCTTTATAAAAGTTAAGAGTCAACCACTCCTACCTAAAACGGCTCGTTCTAACACGCCCCCACATGTCTATGTCACAATGTGGGAAGATTTGCATAACGCTGCTCAAATGTTCACGCAAAGAAAGAAGGAGTAACTTTTATTCTCACTATAGTATTGTTGTTGCCACTGCCATGTCATGAAGACGCTGTGTGTGTCGTTGTGAAAGCGAAACTACTTTGTTTGGTCTTCCAAAAGAGGACGATATCCGCTTTGTCATGCCTAGAGCTGATCCGTGCTGGTCGCTGAGGGAATACATCAACTTCGCTGTGCTGGAGGAGGACTTCATCCCTGCGCTGTGGCTTTCACCGTGGACGAAGCGGAGTCCAGCCCGGGGTCGTCACATGTGGTTGCCGCAAGCCCGCCGGCCGCTCCTTCGTCGAATCCGTCGGCCGCGCCGTTCTCAAGCCCGCCGGCCGCCGCTCACTCAAGCCCACCTTGTGTGACACTGTGTGTTTCGTTGTGAAAGCGAAACTACTTTGTTTGGCCTTCCAAAAGAGGACATGACTAGAAATCAGTGGTTAAGTTGTATTTACAACACTGTTCCAGAACCGTTCAACCCAAATATTCAGATGTGTGCAGCGCATTTTATGGCGGACCGTTTCCTGATCCTGGTAGAGCATTTCAAACGCGAGTTTTGAGCAGTGTAGAGTAGGCTTGTTGTTTGTCATTTCTCCGATCACAAATGCAGACATGGTTTTATGTTTACACGGCGCGATGCAACACAATGCGTAAAAAGACAGTATAAGTCATTATAATCCGTAATTATGTCCCCACTGGATGCAACAAATGCCTCATTTATAATGGGTTTTAATGTTTTTGTCTCGTCGCTCCTGCCGGGACACGGCATCACAGTATGGTGAGGGGCGTAACATTTCCGTCACACGCTTGAGGTATTCGGCCAATCACAATGCATTGGATAGCTGGCCAATCACAGCACACCTCGCTTTTCAGAATGGTGAGCTTTGTAAAAATCAACGCGTTTCAGAAAGGCGGGGCATAGAGGAGAAACAATAATGTACAGTATGTGGAAAATAATGTGTTTTTTTAACTTTAAACCACATAAACGCATTTCATTACACCAAATAATGTTCTTTTTAGCAACATCATATGACCCCTTTAAAAATCAGTAGATATCAAGGGTAGGCTGGACAATATCACTGTTTCTCTCTATATCTCAACAGCATCATTATACCACATCCATTTAATCTTTTTCCTCTCCATTTTTCTTTCTTTTCTCGCCATTCTAAAAGCAGTGTGGTAATAAATGGACCTGAGATGAATGACTAGAAAAGTGTCCATCTGTCTGGACGGGATTTATATTTAAAGGCCCGTTCTCATGCAATATTTATATGTAGCCATTGTGACCCTCACATAAACAGATATATGCATGCACACGTACACTTATATACAAATACACTGCCATGAATTAGTTCTGGGTGATCAGAACTGAGGATATCAATAATTAAAGATCTGTATGGAGTCTGAGAGTGGATGTGCTGTGGATGAACTCTGTCAAGATTTATAGGCCAGCCAGAAGACTTTCTGACCCAAAAACCCCAAGGGCTTTGATGTAAAAGTATATGTGCATACTGATGTCAGAGAGCAGCTTGAATCTTAATCACTCACATTATTCAGTTTTAACCCAATTTCATATCCACATCCACATTCGTATGCCACCCCTTAGTCTCAATATTGCCACATATGCTGCTCTTTCTTTTATGAGCGTTGCATTTATCCTCTGACACCTTTACTTTTCCACACACACACACACACACGTTTGACTCACATGTAATAAATCAGAGTTGACTTTATTACCGGTGGGCTGCCTGTGGGGAGCACTGCAGTGACAGGTTGGCATTATCATAATGGACTAAAAACAAAAAAGATTCTCCTTTAACCCCAGTCAAGTGGTTTACAAAACACACACACTCACATACTGTTTGCGCAGCAGGTGAATGCACAGTATGTAAATTAAGTGATAATTGAGGATCTTCAGTTTTAAGATGAAATTAATAGTGACAAGGTTTGAGTCTAACTTATTGTGGAGTAGTCTGAAGGGTCAAAGGTTAATGAAGATTGCTGTAATGACTTTACAGGCTGCTCAGAAATTGAAGTGCTCTGATGAGAACTGCTGTTGTGACATGGGACTTACTATAAGTGTGCATGAGAAGTGCTGAGTGTGTATAGATTGTGCTGGTGATATGTGTGCATGGTTTACACTATTATTATTTGGGGTCAGTAAGTGTTTTTTTTTTTTTTTTTACTGAAGGAATTAAAATACTTACAAGGATGCATTAAACTGATCAAGATAGAATAAAGACATTTATAATATTACAAAATCTGCTCTTTTGAACTTTCTATTCTTCAAAGAATGTATCAGTTTCCACAAAATGTTAAGCAGCAAAGAAACATTATTAATATAGATTTCTGAAGGATCATGTGACACTGAAAATTCCGCTTTAGCATCACAGGAATAAATTAAAGTTTAAAGTACATAAACGGTTGGATAACAGTTATTTTAAATTATATAAACTTTTCATAATACTACTCTTTTACTGTATTTGTGATCAAATAAATACAGCCTTGGTGAGCATAAGAGACCTCTTTCAAAAACATTCAAACATTTTAATAATTCCAAACTGTATTGCACTCCAGTTTTTATTTAACTTATTTGCCAGTATCAATATCCAGATTTAAGCAGGTAAAGACCCCAGCGTACTGTAATCAGCAAATTTACTGCAAACTCCCACCAGTATCATAATTATTTGTGGTATTCAGCAAAGATTATAGGAAATACATCTATGGTTATTATGTGCTAGCATTAAGGTAAACAATTATTTTATTACAAGTGTGTTTTATGCCCTGTGCTAGTAAAACATAAGTAACATAGATCACATATCACGTTTATTGTACAGCTCTAGGCTTGGACTCACTAAAGTGAGCGCCGATTGCCCTCACAAAAATTTATGAGATTCACATTGTTCATAAAGGGTGAATATGGCATAAACAAACATAAACATTAATAAGCACTTGCAAAGTATACTTGCAATCAACAGAAAATTGTTGTTAGGTCCATATGTTGGACAAAAACGCAGCATAGGTCTAGCTACTTATCAATTACAATCTCCCATTAAAACAGACTTGGCATGGTATGATTAGTTATTCCCTAAATAACATCCTTCTCATCCTCTCCTTCATTAGTCTGCATCGCTCCGCTTATCTGATCTGCTGTCACAACTGTTAAAACTGCACTTTTCTTCCCTCTCATCAAGCGTTTCTGTGTACCATCTTCAAAAGGATGAGCGGAGTAAAGTGGAAAGGGAAAGCCCACCTACAGAGCTCAGTGTGTGTGTGATAGGCACACAGATGTGTGGGGGCAAGTAATTGGAATTCAGCCAAACAAAACTTTCATCAAGGGAGACCTATCACATAAACAGTCTCACTTCATGCTTGTGTTGGCGGTAAGGACTCCTGAGATTTGCTTTGCATGGTTTGAAACATTTTATTGAAAGTTAAAGTTTTGCTTCTTTGATGTTCCATCGTCTTGATGATTGATTTGAAAATTTGGCCAGCGAGGCTAGTGATCTGAGGCCTCAGACTGTCAGAGGCCTCCAAAGCCTCAGACCTCTCAGCAACTGACAAAGAAAATGTCCCTACATGCATACAGCTGAATCAGTATAATTTCTATTTGCATCAGTTGAATTACTGTTTTAGCCATCGAATGACATGCATTTGCTTATTTATTTATTTATTTACTTAAGGTAGTGGCGAACTGTCAGGTTCAGCAAAGCCTTGGCATAAAAGATCTTGAAATAAATAAATATGTTTCTCTATTTATTTATATATTGGTTAATTCTTTGTTTTTCTATTTTATGTATATTTTTGAATGCTTTCTATTCCTGATTCTGTCTATTTGCCATTTTTCTTTAAAGTAGCCTACAATAGTAGCTATAGTTTTTTATTGTAGGCCTACAAATAGTGGCAAAAAGTTCAGAATTCAATCCAATCAGATTTTTTTTTTTTTTTATCAAATTGCTTTGTGTGTACCCAGTGATGTGGACAGATCCGTGCGGGTCCTTCAGGACCTAAGTATCACTTAAAATAAAAAGTGGTATGTTTTCAATGGGTTTACTGAAGTTTAAACAAGGTTCACATAGAGCGCGCGTTATGTTTTGGGTTCCTTTCGTTGTAAACACGCGAACATCTTTTACCGTGAGTCCGTGACGCAGCTATTATTATTTTTTTAAGGTTAAATCTTGAGTTTCTATTTCTTTTTATCTTTTGTCAGAGTTATTTGTTTTCGTGCTAAAAATATTCTTCATCTGTGATTTCTTCATGAAATATTGGTGAACATTTGCTTAGATTGAGAATGCATTTATGACCTCATAATGTGCTTTTTTTTTATAGAAACAAGCACATCCTTTTAAGTGACTACAGGACAGTTTGAGATATGAAAAATTCATAACCTGACCATCTGCAGTATGTACTGAACAACACCTTGTTCGAGCTGGTTTATTCATGCTGCTTTAACTACTTTTGCTGCAAGGAGAAATTGATTTGTGAAGGTTCTTGTGTAAATATCCCACTCAGCTGCAACATTTTTCTTTTCTTCAAGCATATTTTTCTCATATTTGTGTTCTGTGTACCTTTTCATTTTCAGTCATTCGCAGTACTGTACATAAAGCAGCACATCATTCAGTCAACACTGCATTTGATAAGTAGAGAGGCTACATTACTCAGCAAGCAGGGAAGAGCAACACTATTAAACCAGAGCCGTCTCGCAGTGCAGTGATAAGGATAGTACTTATCACAGCCAAGCATATAGAGAAGAGACCTGACTGAAAATGGTCTGTGTTGTTTCAAATGCTCAGGAAAATGATCTTTTAGTTCTCTCTTTATCCTTCAGCCCACTGTCTATCCTCGAGACGGCGGGCTTGTATTCTTTTCCCATACAGTTAAACAACAGTCTTCATTCTAAAGTATGATAATCACATAGGCCTGTAATGGCTACCTGGGAATGGTAGGAAAGTATATAGAGTGTTTAAACTGTCAAGAAGGGAGTGAACTTAAAGAAAAGAGAAGAGGGAGTGAAGTTAGGGTAGGAGAGAGAAAAGGCTGTATCCAACAAATAAAGGCTTTCTATTTTTGTGACATTTGAGTCATGGGTCTAATACACACATGTTAGCAAATGTGGGAGAAGTAGAAACATTTCACATACAATCACTCAGTAAAGGAGGTGTATATTTATGCGCTCCAGTACTTAATTTAAAGGAATAGCTGTGACCCACGAATGAAAACTCACCCTCAGATCATCTAAGATGTAGATGAATTTGATTCTTCATCTGAACAGATTTGGAGAAATGTAGCATTACTTACATCACTTGTTCCCCAGTGGATCCTCTATAGTGAATGGGTGCCGTCAGAATGAGAGTCCAAACAGCTGATGAAAACATCACAATAATCCACAACATGACTCCTATCCATCAATTAATGTCTTGTGAAGTGAAAAGCTGTGCATTTGTAAGAAACAAATTCCTAATTATGGCATTTTAACTTTAAACTATTTTAGATTTTTTTGCTTGTTAACAGTGCTTGATCTTGAGCGTATTTCTCTTCTGATTCAGATAATACAATTTTGTCACAGGAGAAAGCAGTATTATGGATAGAGGAGTCCTATTTTATCTGGAAGCAACAGTTTGAAGTTAAAAATATCTCAATAGATTTGTTTTTTTTTTACAAATATACATCTTTTCACTTAGCAAGATATTAAATGAGGGACTGTAGATTACTTTATTGTGATGTTTTTATCAGATGTTAGACTCACATTCTAACGGCACCCATTCACTGCAGAGGATTCATTGATGAGCAAGTGATGTAATGCTACATTTTGATGAAGAAACAAACTCATCTACATCTTGGATGGCCTACGGGTGAATAAATTCTCCGCATATTTTAATTTTTGCTTTAATGGTATAGTTCAACCAAAAATGAAAAGATTGTCATCATTTATTCACCCTGATGCTATTCTGTACGAATTTCTTTGTTCCATAGAACACACAAAGAAACATTTGTGGAATGTATTGAATTCCTCCTTTTGTTTCACAGATGAAAGAAAGTCATACAGACACAAGGGTGAGTAAAAGATGCCATCATTTTCATTTTTGGTGAACTATCCCTTTAAATCACTTTAAATGTTTGATTTTGTAGATATATAATGTATGAAGTGTTTACTCATGTAGTCCCTAAGATAGAGTAACTCATCTTATATTCCTCATTCATGTGTGAAATAACAAAGATCCATAAATTAATGAAATGTAATTTATGTGTATGAAAACGCTGTTGTTCATTCACAATAGAGTAACTCATCTTATATTCCTCATTCATGTGTGAAATAACAAAGATCCATAAATGAATGAAATGTAATTTATGTGTATGAAAACGCTGTTGTTCATTCACTTGTGGCAATAATTATAAAACTAATTGCGATATTAACAAAGCATTATTATAAGAATATCCGCCTGAGGGAAAATACATTCATCCGTTTTATCCAGCGCTTTGGGATTTTGATAAGATGTGAAATCAACAGAGTTTGAGAGAGTGTAGAATTTTATTAATATTTTGCAGGCACTGTTTTCTTACTCACAGTGTTCATAGCTACAAAAACATATGAACACATTAAAAGCATGAAGGTTAGCACTTACAGAAGACACAACGACAACACCTAGAACGAGTGGAGAGCAGAGCGAAGAGATGTACGGTGAATAGTCTGCTTTGAATACACATTCACGTACAGACACACATGCACACGCTCACACAGATACATGAAGGTCACTGATCTGTATTATTAAAGGTCTGAAACAGATGATCTATTTATATTTTTGCATATAAATAGATTATGACGAGAATATTTTTATTTGTACTATCATCTGGTTGTTGCATGAGTCTGAAACTGTGAGACTGCCATTAAAAAAAATAACAGTACAGAATATATTAAGCTACAGGGCACAACACAGTACATAACAGATGGTCAGAAAGGGAGACAACAGAGCAGTCTATGATCAAGATAACACCCAGCAAAAGACAAACCACATGGAAGTGTGAAATAAAACAAGCAACAGCCGAAAGCACAACAGGAGATTGAGAAAAACACTTGTACATTTGGTGTACAGATGTTTAGAGTCGGGTCAAGACATGGCACTCCTGCTTGCACGCTCTGTTCATCTGTTTCTCCAATCGAATAGGATTCTGAGATCAGATTTAACCTAATGTAAGGCAAATACATATTAAATGGCCTTTTGATTTAGACGATTACCAATATAGAAGGCATCCATGGTTTGTGTTGTGAAGACTGTTCATTTTCAGATGTCGTAGTTTTGAGTCTAGAGCTCTTCTGCTGAAGAAAGTCCATCAGAGCCGTTTCCAAATATGGGTTGATTAGCCGTAGGAGCTCAGATGAGTCATGCAATTACGCTGACAAAAATCTAGCCATTCGCGAGGAGAGACAAAATGCTGTCTTGAATACGGAAGAGAGTGATGAACTCTAATTTGTACTAAAGGACACTGAACATTTGTGAATTGTAAAGGCTGCTCTATTCCTTTTGTTGGATATATAAAAAATTACATGTGAACCCTTTTATCTTGGGCACACTGGCATTTCATTGTGTCATCTATTGCAGAGACAGCTTATTAGTTCAAGTCAATAACATTTCACAGTATCATTATAGGCTAATTCCAAGTAAATGGCTTCTGGGTAATTCTTGAGCTGAACAAAATTCTATTCACGTAACCTTCAGATATCTATGCTTTGGTTTGTTTGGTACATGACTGAATGCAGGTAATTCAGACAGAAATGTCGCTATTTTAAGTTTGAAATAAAAACATTCTGAGGGATAAATATGTAAATATTAGTTTTCTGACATGTAGCTAGCTGTTTTCTTTTATCTTGGAAAATTTGTATCAGAAGCGACTAATATATCTACTATTCCTTGCAAATAATAATATTTTGCTTCAGCCAGAGAGATACTAACCTGAAGTTTTATCATAGTTGCAATAGTGATGCTAACATGATGCTAATACTGCAGTTCAAAAAATGCAGGTGGTTTGGTGTTTTTAAGAGATCTAAACTAGGCAAGGTTTGATATGGCCTGTGTAACTGATGAAAAACTGAGATCGCTGGTAATATTCAGTTGGCATCAATGCAGAATCACAGTCAGTAATCATCCTTCCAAGATTCAGATCCTTCAATAAATTAAATACCAGGTACAATTAAAATTACATTAAGTACTAATACATCCAAATCAAGCCTCACACGTCCCCTTCTCGCAAAGATTTATGCTGCCAGATTTAGCAGAAGGAGAATTTACTGATGATTTGTAAATATTACTAGAACCGAGTCCCAAAATCTTGCCCAACATCTTTAAAGATACAGATATCCAATCCAGTAGACAAGGTTGAAGAGGCCAAAGGCGGTTGGGAAGAATATTCGGGAGTAGGAGTCGATTTTGGAGACGTGGACATGCATTCTGTTCTCACGCCAAGCTCCGGAGCGACAATCATCAAAGCAGCAGAAGAAACTGGTGCAGTCTTTCCCATCCAGACATTCATACACATAATCGTCATCCTCGTGGTAGGGAGCAATATTGTTCATCTGCAGCAGAGATGTCCCTGGTCTGATGTTAACCATGCTGGGTTTCTACACAGAGGAACAGCAAGGTCACTACCGCTTCATTGCTAAAACAGTGTGCAGTACAATAGCAAATGCCAGAGCTGCTGCACAGCACACTCAATTAACCGCAAACAAAAGTACAATGTGGCCTATTCTAAAGTGAGCTGTGAATAAGTTAGTAAGCTTTGCAGTAAGCAAATTAATTTGACATATCATTGATCAGCTAGGTGCTTCCTTGTTCTGTGTTCTAAGCAACATAAAGCTTAACATTTTGTCATTATTTAATCATCCTCATGTGACTTTATATTATTTAGTGTTTTTAAAGAATATCCAGGCCATTTTTTTCAATATAATGAAAGTAAATAGTAAAAACACAGAAAAGTGGTTGATATGATAGCTTTGTGTTAGAAGCAGACCAGAATGATGTGGTAATTCACAGAAAATCCTGACATTTGAGCTTTCCTTAGCATGTCGAAGTAGCTTTTGAATGGGATCTTTGGTTCATCCAATTCTCTTAAGTGGCCTGCATGATTTACTTATGAATCACATAGATTCGGTCTCTTCACAAACCTAGAATGTAACACACAAGTCACATGGACTGCTTTTATGATATTTTATGGTGTATTTGATCCTTTTAGAAGCAAAAAAGTGCTAATTCCCACTCACTGTACTTACTGTATATCCAACAGAGCACAGAATTTCTTATTTTGTTTTCCACAGAATGTTATACACGTTTTGAATGACGTGAATCTGAGTAAATGAAAGAATCTTCTTTTTTGGGCGAACTGGCCCTTTAATAACAGAATGAAGTTCATTCACCTGTGCATGGCTTGATTTGGTCTTCTTGTTCTGTCGATTGCTTGTGAAATAATGCAGGGTCCCGTATTCCATAAGAGCAGCAAAGGTGAAGATGAAGCAGACAGACACAAACAGATCCATGGCTGTCACGTACGACACCTTCGGCAAGGACTTCCTCGATATGGTGCTTAGGGTTGTCATGGTGAGCACAGTTGTGATACCTAAGCCAATCGAGATGCACAGTAATTGAGCACCCCCACTGAAGCATTTCCTTTTCATTATCACATGCTCTTCTGTAATGCATTCACATAATATAATGAAATCTATTGTTGTTCCTATTGATTTGTATTCATTCAGAAGCTTTTTAAATTACCTAAAGATGTTCTGGCAGGCACAGCATCCTTGTTAATCCAGAAAGAGACCCAGGACAAAACCACAATCATGCTGCAAGGGATGTAGGTCTGGATGGTGAAGTAGCCCATTCTCCGGCTCAGGTCAAAGAAAATGGTCATAACCACATATTCCCCTATTAATACAAGACATCAATGCATTTTAGACACCTTTTTGACAGCAATTAAGCAACTTAATGATCAAAATGCTTAAACTTATGCATAACTTAATGCATAAACTTAATTATCAAAATATAATCAATGACTCCAAATATACTATTAATAAATAACAATCAAATAGTAATAATAACAACAATAATTAATTATTAATTATTGTTATTCATTATTATTAATAATAACAGCTAATTTATTATGAGCTACTATTATGCTATTATAATCTACTATTATTATTAATGCTAAGTAGTAATTACAATAATTAGTCCAAATCTATTATTCGTAATAATAAGACCATTAATTATAATATTTGCTCAATTACGGTTATTGTTATTTGGATTATTATATATAAATCTACTGTTATTAATAATCTTCTTGGTATTATCATTAGCAGTAGTAGTCGTAATAATAATAATAATAACTCAAAATCTACTATTAATAATATCAAATGGAAGATTAATAATAACAATAGCAGCTAATGTATTATTATTATTATAATTTTTAATAATAACTGCTCATGTAGCCTATTATTATTAATGTTTTTAACTATTTTTTTTTATATTAACAATAATAATAATGATATCTGCTCATTTATTGTTGTTGTTATTATTATTATTAGTAATTACTGAAATTGTTGTCTGTTGTTATTATTTATTGTGTGTGTGTGTGTGTGTGTTTCATACCAGACTGAGTGTGTGCCACATCAGAAGAGTTCCGTAGACCCACAAAGGCAAATTGGTAAAGCCTCCAGTATCGTTGGTCTGCAACCTCAACCGAACGACGCTGCCATCTATACTGGATCTCATTCTTTGGATACCCATCTGCAAATGGAAAAAAAATCACATCCACCAGATTACACGTGACCTTTCGTTTCGGTATGTAAATAAGAAGTTACAGTGATGGCAGAATGGCACTGAGGCTTCACACAGCAGCACTCTGTTAGACTGAAGCGCAGCATGCCCTTCCCGTGCCCACAGAGGATGATGACACATGAGAAGCTGAGGCATGATGCTAATAACGGATGGAGGGGTCACACAGACTGAGAAGAGGAGAGAGGGGATGGAGAGAGAGCTGGAGAAGGATGATGTCTGTCCTCACTCATTGCAAGGTTAGAGGATGGTAGTTGGTGCAGACCTTCTGCAATGTTAAGGTTTGGTTGGCCAATATTGGCAATGCATGGTTGGCTGACAGAGGCAATGTATGGGGATTGGCTGCCCGGCAGCGTTCAGGATAGGACTGAGTGACAGATTGACATAAGAATTTAACACCTACAGCTTGAAAACTCCAGAGGGCACGAATGTTCATCCATGGGAAAGTTATGCAGCTTAAGGTAGCATTCCGCATTAATAGTCAACCTAACAAAAAGAATCATAGACAATAGCAAAACAAACAAAAAAATGTTGATTGTGACATTTAAGAGGTGATATTTGTACTATGAACACACTTAGTCTGATTTAACAGTCCCTGACATAAATAAATGTGAATCAGATGTAATGGCTTAAACATGTGCTGCAACGGACAGCGGGTGTCATTTGGTACGAAAGCAAATGCTACGGGACAGGAATACGAGGACACGTAATTTTGTCGCACAAACATTCACTCGGCTCTTAATGGACACACCTTAGAGTATACATCACTCTTCCATTGCTCCAGAGCCGCAGAAGGCGATTGGGTGTCGTGATCCAGTGGGCGTCAGATTTGCGTGAGTTGCGGAAAAAGGTGTCAGGGATCCAGATTTTTCCAACCATGTTGCTGTTGAGCATGAGGAGTTTCATTGAGCTGTTGAATTTGAGTCTGCTGTCGTACCACGTCTGAGCAAAGAAGATGTCTATGGTGTACTCCTAAAAAACACCAAACAATCAGAGGTCTAGCCGTAAAAGTCTTACGGTTGCTTTTATAACTGTAATTATGCGGCTATTGGTTGTGACAGTGGATATGATGGTCGTGAAATGGATCTGAACGGTTGCTTAGAGTGTTTTATTTACAGCTCTGAACAGAATGTGTTATTGTACATTTCTGCTCACCATATTGATGGGATCTACTGGACCTATGCTGTTCACATACACTGCCGTCTCAATCACAGTCGGTCTCACTAGAATATAATTTCAAATATTCAAATTGCAATAATTATTAATCATCATAATCAAAAGAAAAAAAACTGAAATACATATAAATCACAGTTATAATATCAAAACAATACAATAACACAGTAAGTGATTTAATACAATTGTATATTATATATAGCCTGTATTTAGCATCCATTTCAGAAAAGGTTGATGTTCTATTATATCCATCAAATCAAAACTGACCATAGTTAATTAATGCACCTTTTTCATGTTATACGAAAAACATGGAAAACATATTGGAAAAATTCTCACAATTCCAAGTTTAAATTTTGCAATTCTGACATTTTTCTCTGAATTTTAAGTTTGCATCTTATAATTCTATGTTTTTTCCACCATGAAATAAAAAATAAAAAAGGTAATTAAGACTTTTTATCTCACAATTTTCATCTTTTTCTTGCAGTTGCGAGTTTATATCTCACAATTTGGACTTTTCTTCTCAGAATTGCGAATTTATATTTCGCAGTTGCAAGTTTATGTATCTCACATAATTCTGTGGCAGAAATTGGCTTCCATAGAAAAATGTGAAGAGTTTATTTGCAAAAACAGATAACTCAGATAACAATTTTCAAAAATCATGTTTTTTATTATGTTATCATGTTTTCATTGTGTTAGTTAGCTGTATTTTTAGTTATTTTTACTTAATCAAAATAACCTAAATGTAGTTTGATTGAGATTAATTGGAATGCACAATGAAAAAAACATGATTTTTGAAAATGGTTATCTGTTTAAGAGTTATCTGTTTTTGCAAATGAACTCTTCATGTGTTATCATAAGCTTTAATCATTTATTAACTTATTATTAATCTTTTTCCTTTCTCTTTCTGCATCACTTAGTGTAGGCTATTGAATAATGTTAACCAATAGCCAATAGCAAAACCAATAGCCAGCTATTTTTAGCAAACTCGCAGTCACGTTCAGTCTGGCTCCATCCTGGTATGTAAACATCCAATCAATTCCTAATCAGTAGATACAATCAAATTTTCTCACTGAATATCCTGTTTCACTCAGAAATGCATCTCATTACAGAAGTGAAATGGGCTGCAAACCAATTCATGTTTCCCATAACAGCCACACAAATGACTAAAAGCTGCCTGAATCCTCATCCTTGCGGTTTCAAGAATATTCCTGTCACAGGAAATCCAGCCACAGAGACATGACAAATCACAAAAACTCGGCAAGTTGACCTGCAATCCCTCAGCACTTGCTCTGTGATCTGATTAACTGAGTACTGCTCATACTTACACTCTCTCCCTCTATCTCAGACACATGAAACACAGATAAAGAAGGAAGATCAATTGTGATTTGGGTCTATTGTACCCAAACACCACTGAGATATATCCTCTTAAATAACTGAACTCTAGTCAGCTGCGTCGCTTCCAGAACACTGATGTACTGAGAATAAAGTGACCTGGCGTAGAGAAAAACATCAGCAAAATCCTAAAGCCTAGCACTTTTTCATTTAACACTGCAATAATGCTGATGGTAAAGTAAAAATGATGATTACAGAGAAACTGAATTGCTTGGAGGGTTTAATTGTCACAGTGCGTTCCTCTTCATGTGGCTTCATAATAATGATGGCATTATCTTATAATTATTAACATATTTCAGTTACCCATAAGCTGTAACACTGTGTTTGAGGGTCATAAACATGCCTAGACAGTATCTGCAGGCAATTTTGTGTGCACAGATCCAGGATGTAAGCATTCAACCTTTTCAAAAAATTGGACTTGCCTCCAATATCTGGTCTTAGTTTGTTGTCATAACCTTGCAGTAATTTGTTTAGAATAAGGGTGACGTCATTCTCGTAGACCTTTGGTGATAAAACCCAAGTTTTATTTATGGGGACATCCTCGTAATCTTCCTCCTCTGCTTTGCTCGGGCCAAATGCCATGCTGTCATAAAAACAGAAACAAACAGAGGCAATATGAGTAGACAGACAGCAGCGAGGTAAATAATAGAGCAAAATTAGATTTAAAATTGAGAGTAGTTAAAAGAGGAGTCCGTTTATATTAGGAGCTTAAACTCTAAAGAGTGAGCGACTGGTTTAGAGAGCTAAATTTGACAGACAGAGGGAGAAAGAGAGAATTCGTATGATGAGTTTTACAGGAAGAACAGATAAAAGAAGTCATCAGTGACTGTAAATGTATGGGCCACCTTGACAGCAGGAGAGAGGAGTCTTTTAAATGAGCGCAGTGCTGGAGATACAAAGAGGAGGTTCTAATAAAAGAATGCAGTGATTAATGAAGTTGTGTTCTTGCAGTGGAGGGAGGGAACAGCTGAAGGTGAGGGGTTTATAAATTATCACCCGCAACTCCCTCTCGCACTCGCTCTCTTGCAGTATATGGTGTAAGAGCTCCTAAATCTATTCTCTGGAGCATTATCTGTAGGAACAGACATATCGGGTATCACTTCTAACTGAAATGTGCACCATTCCCACTCAGTCTCCTCTGATGTCACAACATTTGCTTTGGAGAAATGTGACCCTGGAGCACAAAACCTTTTGTCGCTGGGGTATATTTGTAGCAATAGCCAAAAATACATTGTATGGGTCAAAATTATTGATTTTTCTTTCATGCCAAAAATCATTAGGATATTAAGTAAAGATCATGTTCCATGAAGATATTTTGTAAATTTCCTACTGTAAATATATTAAAACTTCATTTTTGATTAGTAATATGCATTGCTAAGAACTTCATTTGGACAACTTTAAAGGCGATTTTCTCAATATTTAGATTTTTTTGGCACCCTCAGATTACAGATTTTCAAATAGTTGTAGCTCAGCCAAATATTGTTCTATCCAAACAAACCATACATCAATGAAAAGCTTTCAGATGATGTATAAATCTCAATTTCAAAAAATTTACCCTTATGACTGGTTTTGTGGTCCAGGGTCACAAAGGATGGTGATGCGCATTGAAGCTGCTAACAGCGCAACAGACCGCCTCTTGGGTGATTTGCTAAATATACAAAACAAGATTCGGTTATACTTTATATTAGGTGTCTTTAGCCACTATGTACTACAATCGTCAGGTACAGTGTATTTATTATGTTCATTCCGCTTTGCAAAACACATTTGCTGTTATTGAGATGAGATGTTGTTAAGGGTGGATTAAAGGGTCAGCAGTATAATTATAGATATTAATTACTTAGATGTAATTGCTGCAGATATTTTTAATTGTAAGTATGATGTAAAACATGTACACAATAAGTGAATTGTATCAAATTATTAATTTAAATGTTAGTACATTGTAATATAAAGCGGGTCCCAAGATTCAAATCTATTTAATGCCTGTTATTTTGCAGGGGGGGGGAAAGTTTACAAAGTAGACACAGCCAACTACAGCAAAATTATACTTGCTCGATTAATGTAGTGTACTGTCATTTATCTAGATGTGACACAATAAAACATTAAAATGTGTTCATCTGAATGGTCTAAAAATGTATATATCTTAAATGTATATACCGGTAAATGTGATTATATATTTGAGTTTTGTCTATAAACAAGAAATCTAAATGGTACATTCCCATACATATGCAAATAATGAAAGACAGAAAAATCAATATGAAGCATCCCTGTGGATGAGACCCAGGTGGGTGGAGAGAATGTAGGTTATTGATCCCCGTAGGCACAGCGCTGAGCGGTTGAAAAGCAGGCTGTAAATGGAAAATACAGACAGAATATTTTCCTCAAATGCAGTTTATATTGTTTGGACACAACAGTAGCCTCTGAATGACCTTTGTGGGCCTCAGAGGCAAGTGCTAATAACCATGATGAATACACAGATGAAGACCAACAAATGCCTGAATAAGAGGGAAAAAGGTGTTTTTGGGCATAGATGAGACATTTAGAAATGGTTACTGCCAATCACATCATTTACATGATGTAAGTAAATGAGAGAATTGTAAATATTGCAAACCAAGTATACTCTATTAAGCATTTATATATGTACATAGGCTACCCGTTGAATGAGCTGAGAAAAAATTAGATGAAGCAAAGCAAAGTAGCGCGAGCCAACGTAAGTGTTAATGGAGTAGGTACAACTTATGCATAACATTTACATTTACAACGGAGAAATTGTGAAATACCCTTTTAATCTGACTATGTGATTCTGCAAAATCTAATAGTGTGTGAGCAATGTAGTTCTGGTGCTGCTTGATGAATTGTAGCTGATTGCTGGCTAAAGTATCCTCAAGGTTGTTTGTTTGGAGACTGACATTGCACGTTCACGCTAAAAAGACAATCAACACGAATGCCCTCAACAAAACTGTCAGTTACAATCTGTATTATTATCTCAAATCTTTTAAGTGTACAGACAACAGCACGTGTCGTGGTTGACAGTTGTAGGTGGTAGTGTTTAGGCTGATACATTTTTGTGCTAAAAGAAAAACGTAAAAGTAAATCGTTCTGCAGCACTTCGCGTTACAGAATCACGCAGTCACATTCACACGTGGACTGTCCAAGTGTGTGTTTCGGTCAAGGGCTATTTTAGTAGTCACATTGATTGCACCCTTTGTTTCTTTTGCCCCCTATGAAGCGAAAACTTACCAAACTCCAAGCAGACCCGACAACAGCCAAACCAGCGTCTCTTTTCTCCGGCGGCGATGCAGCAGAACCATCGTGAGAAAACTCAGTTTATAACCAAACGATCTCCGAAATGAATTAGAGCTTAAAGACGATCAAACCTTTGAGAGATTTAAGCGATTCTTAACACGGTGGTTGAAGGCGTCAGCTGCTGTCTAGACAAATGCACATAGCATATGTCAGGCAGCAGAGGCGGTGTGGATGTGAATGGTGAATGCGGGATTTCGCTGATTGCGGCACCGCTGCGTTCATCCAGCGATCTGCTGAGTGGGACGCTCTCGATGTTCCGGGAATTATTAGAAACTGCCTGTGGAAAAAGAGCTGACTGCTCTACCTCAGAGACTTTACATCAAGCTGTGATTTATGAGACCTTTACTTAGTTTTGCTGTTGTTTGGGATTAATAAAGTGACAAATGCGACATTCCCCATGGCGTTGCTCCAAGATGTGCAAAGTAGCCTACTCGGACCAAACTTAACCCTAGAGTAGGCTACTATATAAAGAAGATCAAATTTATCACGTTATGTTGTTTTTGATGGTGTGTATGCCTGTTTGGATGAGCTTTTTAAAGAAATTTCTGTCAGTAATTTCCTGTCAGTCTCACTTAGCCCAGCTAGGGCCGGTTCTAGACATTAGGAGGCCCTAGCAAATTCATTTTGCAGCCACAAACCTTTTTATTCATACAACATTTAATTTTTATATTTTGGATAGTTTTACTTATACAGTACAAAAGTTAGGACACATTACTATTTTTAATGTTTTTGAAAGAAGCCTCTTATGCTCATCAAGCCTGGATTTATTTGATCAAAAATACAGAACAAATCAGTAATATTGTGAAATATTATTACAATTTAAAAATAATGTTTTTCTATTTTATTATACTACTTTAAAATATATCTCTGTGATGCAAAGCTGAATTTTCATCAGCAATTACTCCTGTCCAGTCAGATCAGTGTCACATGATCCTACATAAATCATTCTAATATGCTGATTTATTATCAATGTTACAAACAGTGCTTAATGTTTATTTTATAACCTGTAATACATTTTTCAGGATTTTTTGATTATTAAATAGTTGTTTACAGATAAAAAAAATATATATAAATCTTTTATAACAATAAAGGTCTCTTTACTATCACTTTTTTTTATCTGTTTAACATATCCTTGCTAAATATTACTGATTTGTTCTGTATTTTTGATCAAATAAATGCAGGCTTGATGAACAAAAGAAATTTCTTTCAAAAACATTAAAAAATTTTTGAATGGGTCCAAACTTTTGACCGGTACTGTAGCCTATAGCCTATATCAATCAAACTTTATCTAATCTCTTTTTTGTTTGATAAGATGTTATTGTTGTTGTTATTATTTTGCTGTTTTATTCAATTTATTCACAGTTCCAGAATACCACTTTAGTAGATGAACATACAGTGGTGTGAAAAAGTGTTGTAGGCTAGTATTTGCTGCCCGGTGGATTAGCATATAGGGGATGTTACGGTTATGGAGGCCCCTCCTCAAATCCCGAGGGCCCTAGGCAATCGCCTGCTCTATAGCATTATTTGTCAGAACACCAGCCCTGGTTTCGCCATTATACAGGCTAATCTTAAAATGGCAAACAGTCAACTAAGGTTGTGTTGTTGTTGTTGTTTATAACAGTTTTAATCATTTATGTATGATAACGTGAAAATAGAATAGGCCTACAATGGGAGCTCGAGCGGCGTACTGTTGCTATGGTAATCTTCTCAGGCTGACGAGATTTCTGTTCGCAAACATATTTGGAGCTTTTATAATATTTTTTGTGCAACTTTTGTGGTTGTAGAATCGCAACTGAAACGTGTAGCCTACTCTTAGCCTATATGTAAAAATAATACCCTTTTTTAATAATTAAGAGAAGAGGAATCAGAAATTGGTTTGTTAGTTTAAAATTTTTTTACTTATCATACTTTTTATGTCCGTATCAGATGTCCCCACAATGATTGTAAAACCTGAAATTGATGATGTTGTGGAGCCATAATTCTGGTCCCCATGAAGAAACGGCTTATACATCATACAAAATTATGTTTTGTGAATGTTTTATGTAAGGGTTAGGTTTAGAGGATAGAATTGAACGTTTTTACAGTATAAAAATCATTGTCTATGTATCCTCATAAAACACAAATACTCATCATGTATGAGTGTGTGTGTACCTATATTTTGAGAACAAATTTGTACCTAGAAGTGAGATAAATCTGACAAGACCTCTTTTTGGGAATATGCTCACTGGTAAAAAACTATAAAAAAGTTTTTTGGGGGAAAAATTTGTACATTGGGGTGTGGGTTTGGTTGTAGTATTTATATAAAAACAATGGATAAAAGTCTAAATGTTTCCATTTAGATTGATACGTGCATGCATGTGTGTTTGTGTGTTTAGGGCTGCGTCCGAAAGCTTAGGCAGCTGACTTGATGCCTCTTTGGGTTTGCAGGTAGCGTTTGCACACAAAGGGACCTCACAAAACTGATTTCGAACGGACTTCTGAGGCAGAATGACAGTTTATTGATCTACAGCAGAGAGAGCTTTGGTGATAACCAAGCAAACATTTAATTACTAAAATACAAATTTCTCACCAAAGCAAACATTTAATTACTACAATACTAATTTCTCACCAAAAATGACATCAAAAGTGGTCAAATTTGGTCATTTACACACAAACTGACCGCCAACCACAACTTTCAGATGCCATCTTTATTTATTAGCTCAACTGCCAAAGGAAATCGAACGCACAGGATTGTGGGATATCACAGCAAAGGATACATATGCTGCCTTCAAAAAAAATCAATCAAATGATGGTATTTCAGTAGACAGGATCTAAAATGATCATTGGATGCAGACGTGCCTTGTTGCCATCCGACCTCCGTATATGCTACCTGTAGAGGCAGCATTTTTCAGCTTTCAGACGCAGCCAGGAGCGTTGCTCTTAGAGATCTGCCTTCCTCCTCCAACACACCTGTTTGTAATTTTCAAGTGTTCCTGAAGATCTTAATTAGCTGGTTCAGGTGTGTTTGATTTTGCACGCAAATTTTCATGTACACAGTACAATGAACAAATGAACATGACTGATACAACATTTGTGTATTATCAAATTCGTAGATGATTTCATTACATTGAAAATAAAGTTAAAAAAGATCAAATCCCCCTAAAAACCATTAAATCCTAAATTACATTTTGACCCTCCAGGTGCATATGGTGTATAATACATGGCAGATGAACAAATTTCAAAGCATCAGACCTTTACAACACATAGCCATTGCTGCTCCATTTTAAGACACCTTTGCAATATTCATGGCCATATATGGCTTCGTGATCTGGAAGACATTCACCTCCTGATATATATAGGCTAAATGGCTGTTCATTCAGTTTTATACTCCATTATTGTCAGCACCATGGAGAGCGCCACGCAGCAAGAAGAGCAGAAATAGACACGTTCCAGACTCCTCATCCTCAAGACAATTTCCTCTTCTCTTTGCCATCATTCCTTGAATTCTAAACCAAATAATAACGTCTTTCAAAAAGTCATTCAAAAGTTCAAAATATCAGATGTGTATCAGAACATCACATGAATGAGTTCATAGTAATATTCTTCTATAATGATATGTTGGATATGTTTTGATTATTTATATTTGATTATACATTTCTCACAAAACATTTGAAATGCTGGAATGATTTGAGTATAAAGGCCAGTGCTCTGTTGCAGCCTCTCTTCACGGTGAAGTACTTTGCATTCAGATGTGCTCTGATGTTCTGACACAAATGAAAGGAATTCAAAAAGTCATTCAAAAGTTCAAAATATCAGATGTGTATCAGAACATCACATGAATGAGTTCATAGTAATATTCTTCTATAATGATATGTTGGATATGTTTCGATTATTTATATTTGATTATACATTTCTCACAAAACATTTGAAATGCTGGAATGATTTGAGTATAAAGGCCAGTGCTCTGTTGCAGCCTCTCTTCACGGTGAAGTACTTTGCATTCAGATGTGCTCTGATGTTCTGACACAAATGAAAGGAATGGAAAAAATCTCTATTATTTTGTCAGCCATTAACATCGTAAGACAAAATGATGAGGACCTGAGACATGCCTGAGATATTCTCTGCTGGACTACACACACACACACACACACACACACACACAAGCACATTTTAATAACAGTATGATGAGGTCTTTTACAAGCACAATAACCTAATCAGGATTTTTAATGTTTGAAATATTCATATATCATCTGTGTAAATTAGTTTTTAGTGATCTTTAGTGTAATCTACTTGAAAAAAACTTAATATTTGTAGTGTTATAAAGTTATAATACAATAATAAATTATATTTATCTGCTATAATAGCATGCACAAAGTTTCCTAAAATGCTATGTATATATACACATACTACGTGACAACAGAGAACAAACAGTCAAGTTCTGTCACACGCTTTAAGCACCAAAGCCCTGTGCATGTCCCCTCTGTTGCCAGGCAACTCAACCAACTCCTTATTCATGCTCTGCTGGTTTCTCTGTAGAGGAATCCCAACCCCATTTCTCCCCGCTTTCCCCTATTTTTTTAATCTACCATCTAGCAACCTTTTATCTCTGTCATTTAATTTTTTCAGCTCACACATGAACATGCATGCATAAGCATAGGCACAGATGAAATCTGATTTTCCGTCTGCTCCTGTGGTGACCTATGCTCCTATGCATTACACATCCAATTTCATAGTGTCTCATGATATGTTTTTAATGTCTGGTAATTTTATTACACCCTTTTGTCTTATTTAGTATTTTGAATATTTCCATTTAGCTTTAACTTACTTTTATTTTAGTTTTAATTATTTTAGTTTTAGTAGCATTTTTTTGTACTTTAGATTAAACTGGCCAAGGCAACAGTTCTACATTTCAACATTTTTGTAAGTCATAAGTTTTTTTTATCACATATTTAATTTGATTTAAAATACAAAACAATTTTTAATGTTAATGTTGTTTAGGTAAATGATTACAGGCATTAAAGATTACAGTAAAGTACTGTAAAGAGAGCATGTCCATGTGCTAAATAAAGCAATAACTATATTCCCATTAAATTGCCAGTATTAAAAATTGTTTTCTGTAATAAAATTAAAGTTAAATATTTGATTGAAAAAAAATATTTAAAAAATGTACACAAAAATGTTTAAATGTAGAAATGTTGCCTTGGCAACTAACTTACATTTTATTTCATTTTATTTTATTTAAAATAAAGAAAGCATTGTTATAGCAAGGGACTGTTAAGAGAGCATGCGATGCGCTAAAGAAAACAATAGCTGCAATATATTCCCATTGAGCGACCATTAATTCCACAGAGTTGTTTGTTCTCTCTGATTGTTCATTTATCATAAGCAACAACAAATCAAATCTTGAAAGGAAAGCGCTGTGACATTGTCAGTCTGTTGGAGAGGAGGAATCCAATTAGGAAACAATGAAATACACTCTCATTAAACAAACAATTATAATTTGGAGCAGCAGCTCTGTATACATAACATAGATGTTCAAACATTCTCAACAGGTGCCAAAGGTGAAGTAAATACATATTAGTTCCCTTTATTTGGAAGAATAAATTATTTTGTTTTGTTCTCATATTGTTTCTCTTTCATCCCAACGCACATTCCATTGTAAACGTTAGGCAGTGTTTGTGAAGGCTTCAGATAGCTTCAGCCTGTTACCAGACACAAGCAAGCACACACTTGGTTGGATGCTCTGCCTCTGTGATCTTTCACATCCGATAAACCCTCATGACATCCTCACAGATGTCGCTTAAGGCAGAACGCTTTGTTAATGCCACCTGACAAGGAATCTGCATCAGTTCCACCTTAAAAGGGGCCAATAAATGAAATCCAGCTTAGTTTTTGAGTTTCCCCTCTGGTCAAGTTTGTGTGTGCTATGATTGTGCGCACAAGTGGACACATCTGTTCTGACAGATGCTTGTTTGTACCCAAAGATATGCTTTTCCAGAAGGTGCAAAGGAGTGAGGGGAGGTTAATGGAGTACTGTCTTCCTCTGTTAAGCCTTGTGTGGACATTGATAGCTGTATCGCATACAGGCAGATACCGATTCCATAACCAAAAGAAATGAGCTGTGAAGCGCCACCGTTATGCTATTAAAGCAAGATCTTAGATAAATGTGCATGGATTCCCGGTTCTCCATTCAGCGCTGCTAATCTCAAATTCTGCTGGTTCGTCAAAGCAGAGTAGGCTACACAAAAAGCTCTCAGACAGAATGGAGAGACGGATGAAAAAGGCAATGAAATGCAGAAAGACAATATGGATTGGTAGTCTAGTGGATTGGACCAGATGCAGGCTTTTAAGATCAGGTAAATAAAAGAAGCAGCCGGCACACAGTGAACTTATGTGACTTAAACTTATTTTATTTCAGCCAGATTCCCTGTTTTTAGTTTAAAAGAATAGTTCAAGATGTACTGTGAATGTTTGTTTGTTCATCAAAACAGATTTGGACCACTAATGGATCCTCTATAGTGAATGGGTGCCGTCAGAATCAGACTTAAAACACAAGTAATCCATGCGACTTCATTCCATCAAATAACATCTTGTGAAGTGAAAAACAAGTCTGTTATCAAGATGTTTTTAGCTTCAAACTGTTGCTTTCAGATCAAATACAAATCCTCTATACATATGGCTTTTTGCAGAGAAAAAGTCGCCTTTTCCAATAAGGAGAAAAATATGCACAGATCAAGCACCGTCTACAAGCACAAAAAGTCCAAAACAGTTCTAAACAAATATTTTGGTTTATTCTGATGTGAAAGGACAACAGGGGATGGACTTTATCACTGGAGGATGCGTTATTATATATTTTGAACTATTATTTTGTCCAGAAATGTCCAGAAGGATTAACCTTAAAATGCTTAGATGATGGATTTGTTTCTTACAAACAAGCAGCTTTTCACTTCACAAGACATTAATGGATGGACTGGAGTGGCGTAGACTACTTGTGGATTATTGTGATGTTTTTCTCAGCTGTTTGAACTCTCATTCTGATGGCACCCATTCACTGCAGTTCTGATGAAGAAACAAACTCATCCACATCTTGGATGGCCTGAGGGTGAGTACATTTTCAGCAAATTTTCATTTTTGGCTGAATTATTCCTTTAACTTGATGCACTAAAAAAACAAAACTGAAATAAAAATGAATAAAAAACTGTAAAGACATAAAAAACCTAAATAGAAATGACAAAACGCAACAAAATTACTAAAACAATTTATATTGTAATACAATTTAATTTCATATTAAATTTAATTTAATATGAAAACAGAATACATAAAAACAAACAAAAATGATTTCAGTGATACTAAAATAACACTGGTTTGTGCTGTGCGGTTGTGAAGCAGAGAGGGGTTTTTTTTAGCAATAAGGACCATGACATTTTTGAGTTGCACAGTGCAAAAGGAGGGGGCACAAACATGATCATCCACACAAAAGGAGAGTAACTGAGCCATGTTGGCTTTGACAACACTTTATTTCAGTCAACAGGGGAGCTGTCTCTTTGCCCAGGCAGAAAACTGAGAACAGTATGGCAAATTGAAAAGCTGTTCAAAGTAAGCCCACAGTAGTTCATTCAAGCGTTTACACTTGTCAGGATTGTTGATGTTAGTAATGAAAATTCAGAAAATGTTTGACAGATGATATATTGAGGGAACAGTACATTTTGATTCCTATTTTCATAGCATCATTAGGCGAATATATTATACTGAGAAGCCCATTACAACCATAATCTGCATTAATCATGAAGCTACAATAGACATATATTGAAAATACCATATAAACAACATCATGTCACTGTTGCAACATTAAGCTAATGCGAGTATCAGTGGCCTGGACCTTAGAAGCGTCACCGTTTGAGTAACATATACAGAAGACCAACATATTGCTCTCATTTCAACCCAAGCAAATTAAAAATGTAAATCTGCCCAAACTATGTGGGAAAATCTCAGCAGCATTTTCCATTCACTGTGAACCAAAGAAACAGCAGTGGCTCAAATGCAGCGCTAATTCCACTTGAGACTGTGCTCATGGATCAAAGTGTCCACAACAATACAAAACACTGTGGTGCTTCAAACAAACTCATTGAATCATTTACCTTTAAACCATGTGTGGGTGTGCGCTTTCATTGATGGTGCATTGCTTATGGCTGAGAATTAGATGCACAGCTGCGTGATGTGCGTGAAAGCTAATATGCAATCAGAAAATAAAGTGCCATATTTAATTTGACTTGAAATGCTACATCAGTCAATATAAAGGTGCAGTGATCTGTCTTACAGATACTGTAGTGCAGTTATAACAAAACAACACAGCTATCACATTTAGTATGTATGCGCTTTCATTTTATACAGTATGTCGTTAATGCACAATACTTGTGAGCTTAATTCATAATTTAGCCAAAATACTGACATTGATATTAGGAGGTTGATATTTTATAAATATATAATACACAAATGTAGTTAAATAAAAAACAGAGGTCTGTATGAAAATGCCAGTAAACACTGCATAAAAAGGCAAGGAAAAATCAGTTAAATACTCAGAAATCACACAACGACATACAAAAATAAAGCTGTGGAAATAAGTTTATTTGTCCCGTTAAAGTATGATAAGATGCTCTTTAAATTGTCCTGGCAGTGGTAAGATTGTAAGGAGGCAGTAAAAAGCGTTCATTTCAGAATGCTGCCATACAGATACATCAAAAGTACACTAAAGAATCTGTACAAAAACTGCTATTATAATTTTGTAGTAGAGGAATGATTGTATGTGCAATAGCTAATGGCTCAGTGGGAGGGCACCATGTTCTTACCACCAGGCTCTCTGTTGAGATACGTGGCCCAATAAACCAGGTTAAAACTGCCAAAAAGCACTGGAAAAATGATGCGAGACATACGGTCAATCTTGCTGACACTGTTGAAGGTCTTCAGTGCTTCTTTAGCCACTGGCTGAGCTTTACTGGGCTCCGCTGTAGCGCTCTTTGAGACAGTGGGCAGAGCAGAGTCCTTTGCAATGTGGGGCGCGTAGTTTGCCACAGCAACTGCATATGCGTTATTCTTTTTAATAACGGACGTCTCCTTTTTCTGAAGTCAGAAGGAATTAGTTAACACAATGTTACATGATCAGTCAATGACATTAAGCTTATAATAGTATTAAAAAAGAAACACACAATGTCTGACAGCGTTCAAAATGATGGGCGTTTAAAAGTACAGTTCACTCAAAAAATTAAATTTGCTGAAAATGTACTCACCCTCAGGCCATACAATATAGATATAGATGAGTTTATTTCTTCATTGGAACAGATTTGGAGAAATGTAACGTTACATCACTTGCTCACCAGTGGATGCTCTGCAGTGAATGGGTGTGGCCAGAATGAGTCATGAAAACATCACAATAATTCACAAGTATTCCACCACTCTAATCCATCAATTAACATCTTGGGACGTGAAAAGCTACATGTTTGTAATAAATCTATCATTAAGACATAAATCCATTTTTAACTTCAAACTATTGCTTCCTGTTAAAACTAGCCTCTGTCCATAACATTGCTTTCTCCAGTGAAAAAGTTGTCTCGTGTGAATTGACCGTTCGCAAAGACTCCTTAGTTACTGTTGCCATCCCCGACAAACAATGCCGCTCTCACACTACACACATCATGCATGTTCTCACGCAGTGAAAAATACATTGCAGTCGCAGAGCAAAGAGGAAACTGACAACGCACCAACAGACAAGTCAGAGCAGGTTACTTCTGCTATGAAACAAGGTCTCAGGACTAGCTTTAAAATGTTGTCATTTTTAAAGAAATTTAAACGATAAATACCGTTTTGTGGCTCTTTAATTTGTTGTGACAGATCACTGTATTACCTAGTTCAAACACGTGAACCGATTGTATTTTCATATATACTTAATGCACGAAATGAACATCAGAAAGTATTTTATTTCAACTGCGGAACACACCATTTTTCAAGTTTAAGTCCACCGAAGTTAATCTACTCTCCTGTCTGATTTGTGGTTAATGGGGTCATATGACGTTGCTAAAAAGAACATTATTTTGTGTATTTAGTGTAATGAAATGTGTTTGTGGTTCAAGGTTAAAAAAACACATTATTTTCCATATAATGTACATTATTGTTGCTCCTCTATGCCCAGCCTTTCTGAAACGCGTCGATTTTTACAAAGCTCATCGGTCTGAAAAGCAAGGTGTGCTCTGATTGGCCAGCTATCCAGAGCGTTGTGATTGGCCGAATACCTCAAGCGTGTGACCGAATTGTTACGCCCCTCACCATACTGTGATGCCATCTACCAGCAGGACGAGACAAAACCAATAAAACCCATTACAAACGAGGCATTTGTTGCATCCAGTGTGGACATAATTACTGATTATAATGACTTATACTATCTTTTTAGTGTTGCGTTGCGTATCGCGCTGCGTAAACATAAAACCATGTCTGCATTTGTGATCGGAGAAACAACAAGTGCTACTCTACACTGCTCAAAACTTGCGTTTGAATCATCAGTGACAAATTATTTAAATATAAAACACGTACTTACAGGCTGTGAGTCAGAAGCGCCAGACTGTCCTTGCAAAGTTGGAACTGCCCCACTTTATAAACAGCATTGTAGGCTACTGGTTCAGGAAACAGTCCTCATCCTCCATAAAATGTGCTGCACACATCTGAATATTTGGGTTGAAGTGTTCTGGAACAGTGTTGTAAATACAACTTAACCACTGATTTCTAGTTGTGTCCTCTTTTGGAAGACCAAACAAAGTAGTTTCGCTTTCACAACGAAACCCACAGTGACTCCACAACATAGCCGCGGCAACAAAAGTTACGCCTTCTTTCTTTGCGTGAACATTTGGCGTTATGCAAATCTTCCCACATCGTGACGTAGACATGTGGGGGCGTGTTAGAACGAGCCGTTTTAGGTAGGCGTGGTTGACTCTTAACTTTTATAAAGAATATCTCTTTGGATTTGAGACTTTAGTCTTTGCAACTTTACAGATCTTCTTTATGCACCAAGAGCTTGTAACACTCCAAAGAGAAAGGAAAAATTTAAATCGCATCATATGACCCCTTTAAGGCTAAAAGGAATGTTACAGCTGCGGCTACTGAGCATGCGCATTTACATAATTTCTGAGCCGACAATATAATATGAAACCTATGAAAATGGTTTTAAAAAGCACATGGGGCCATAGTTTCATCACTTTAGAGTGTCGCAAAGACTGCCTTTTTGCAGTAAAGGACCTGTCATAGTTTAATGAGTGGGAAGATGACATGAAGCGATGCAAGGTTAGCTGCATTGAAAACAGATGAGCGCATATACAGCTCCCATTCGGGGTGACGTTCACGGGATTTTGTTCACAGAATGTAAGAGCACACGTTTTAAATGCAGTGCAACATACTATTTTATTATTTAACACTCAGTATTTTAACTTAAAGGGTTACGCCACCTCAAAATTAAAATTTTGTCATTAATCACTTACCCCCATGTCGTTTCAAACCCGTAAAAGCTTAGCTTGTCTTCAGAAAGCTTTCACGGGTTTGGAACGACATGGGGGTTAGTGATTAATGACAACATTTTCATTTTGGGGTGGAGTATCCCTTTAAGCACTGCAAGCCATGCATACAGTGCTGGTGTAAGATGTCAGACAAGATGGTGGATAGCAGCGGCGGCACATAATATCCGTGTTCTGATTGGTCAGATCGCCTGTCAATCAAGCTATTTGAGAACGGTCAGTTAGGAGAGAAATATGCACAGATCACACACAGTTTACAAGCGAAAACCATTCTAAACTAATTTGACTTTGATGTGAGAGGACAACAGGAAGTGGACTTTTTTACTGGAGGAAATGTCATTATGGATTATGGACTGGTATTTTGATCAGAAGCAACAGGAGTCCTGTGGATTATTGTCAAGTCAAGTCAAGTACAGATTGTGTCAAAGCAACTGAACAGCATTAATTAGGAAAATAGTGTGTCAATAATGCAAAATGACAATAGTAAACACTCATTTTTCAGTTAAAGACAGTTCATCATTGAATTAAGTGATGTCAACATCTAGCTCCGTTTAAATAGTATCTTTGCAATCATGTCAACGATATCGCTGGAAATGAAGTGTCCCCAACTAAGCAAGCCAGAGGCGACATTATTGTGATGTTTTTATCAGCTGTTTGGAATCTCTTTCTGACGGCACCCATTCACTGCAGAGGATCCATTGGTGAGCAAGTGATATAATGCTACATTTCTAATCTGTTCAGATGAAGAAACAAACTCATCTACATCTTGGATGGCCTGAGGGTGAGAACATTTTCAGCCAATTTTAATTTTGGGGTAAATTTTTCCTTTAACTGTGCTGAATTAACAGTGTTGATTTCCCTCATCTAAATAACCCCTCTTCTTAATGACAATAATCAAAGCAACCAGATGTGCTCCACTCCAAAATCAAAGCTGTGTCGTCATGGTTACCTTATCATTGACAATGCTCTTGCCATCCCAGGCCCAGCCGCGCTTGGTGAAGTAGTTTACTGTGGCAAACTCGATGAGAGCAGAGAAAACAAACGCGTAGCACACAGCGATGAACCAGTCCATGGCTGTGGCATAGGCCACCTTTGGTAAAGAGTTTCGAGCGCTGATACTCAAAGTGGTCATCGTTAGCACTGTAGTCACACCTAGACAAAAATATAAACAAAAAAGACTGAGCGCTGTATATACCGCATTAGTGCAGCATGCCTCACTGCAGATAATTACCAGCATTTATGCCGTTCACTCATTTGTGGAAGAGACAGCACAGATGTACACGTGTAATCACAAATGCCCTGGGCTAATGAAATTGTGTTCATTTCAGTAGTCAGTCATATGCCCTAAGTGGACCGCCTGTCTTCATTTTATATAGATAATCTTCTGTTTTTTGTAAACAATTTTAAGGAATTTTTGCATCCTCAGGGAAAATCAATCAATCCAAATATATTCATCATTATAACAGATATTAGGGAGAAAACATAGGAAAATTCACAAAAATGTACAAAAATCTCACTTTTATCTTTTCAATCAACTCAAGACATTTTCTTTCAGGTCGATAAATAAAGGAATTTTCACTTTGTTTGGAAAAAATTAATCATTCCAGAATGACTGGGGTGATTTTATGCAGGAGTGCATCTGCAAGGAAAATAAAAATAATGATAAATTGACTTTTATAATTATAAAAAATGACTTTTGACTCTGAAGATCTGTTTAAATGCAATACATACCATGATGGCAGAATGATTAGGAGCAGAATGATTAGGGGGAAAACTTGAAAAATTTGAGTTTACTCATTACAAGAACCAGTTCAAACCTCTTTTAATAACCATAAAGTGCACAGTTTAGAAAGAAAAATCTTCCTACTGTTTTTAACCCATTCAGTATGACTATAATATAGTAATAATTTGTATGAATACTTTCATTTAGCAAGGATGCATTAAATCGATTAAATGTTATGTAAGATTTTTATTTCAAATAAATGGATAATGGCTCCTTTAATAAAATACATTAATTAATTTAAATATTTCACAAAATTGGTATTATTATATTTTTGAACAAATCAATTCAGTCATAGTGAGAGATATATTGTAATAGTGTTATACTTACACTATAAAATTAAATAATTTGGTGTTAATAAAAATCATTTAATTTTATATAGTAGTACAACTGTAAAACCACAACACAATCTCTTTATTTTCAAATGTTAAACCATTGTGATTTTGGCAGTTTTCCTGCAAATAAATAAACGTGCAATCTGCTTGAGTCATTTGCTATCTGTGCTGGTACTGCACTGCACAGTGCATAATTAAATTTTGCCATTCAATTTATTTATTTATTTTTTCTTTTCTTCATGGCAGCATTAACTAATCAAATGATGACCAAATGACCATATAACCAGCATTTTAAAGAGCCAATTTACAGTAGATGCCTGTATCACAGTGGTGGAGTAATGTTGTACAGTCCCAGTAAAGTGTACCATACACGGGTAGTTTACTGCATCCCCCCCCCCCCCCCGCAACTGAGCACTGATGCAAGATGTAGAATTGTGGTGTGCAAATTACGTTCAGCAATTCATGAGTGGTTACCTCATTTGCATAAATCCTTTAGTGAATTGGCCACTAAAACAACAAAGCGTGTGAATAAAAGACGCTATCAGCATTTCATTCTTAGCGAATTCCCCCTGCGAGTCTGTGTTTAATTTAAATGTGTTTTTGGATGCTAAGGCTTCCTCCCACTGAATGAACAAAAATACACACATTCATGCACATAACTGGGCAAATTTTTCACCTACAAAAACACAGACATACACACGGAGGCCAATTTTTAGAGCTGTTTGTCTTCGCTCGCAGCCATTTCAAATTCATCCCTAGAGTTCAGAAGGAAATAGAAATTGCTAGAGAAAATCAAAAACTGTACACATTCTACATCAGTTTACCCATGACTGCATCAGTAATTTAATCAGAATAACAAAATCAGCATGCTAAATTTATTTTTCATCGAAAAGATGTACACAGCCAACAAATAAATATGTGCCATAGTAAACTGAATTAAAAACCTTTCCACATTATGTTCTGATTACACAACACATGCTCACCCACCAAAAACTGTGCGTGCGGGGACAGACTCTCGGTTGAGCCAAAAAGAGACTTGGGATAAGATGACAGTCATTATGCAAGGCAGGTACGTCTGGATCACAAAGTACCCAATCTTCCTCTTCAGATGGAAATGGGCAGTCATCACTGTATATTCACCTGCACAGCAGGAGAGAAACACGAATGAGGGAAGAACGATGGATAGGAGCATATGGATGCAGATCATTTTGTGACTGCTTGCGAATGTCTTACCAGTACTGGACTTGATGGTTTCTTTGCCAACAGTATGTCCCGTTAAGTCATACTGGTTAAGTCTAGAACCATCTGGAGCTACTTCCACCGATAAGGTGGCATCACGTGTCCAAACATACGTCACCTCTGTCAGAGTGTAAGCATCTACACACAGACACAATATATTTGAATAAAACCCAAAGCACAGACAGACACTAAGCATCATGGGAAATAAAGTAAATGATTAGCATTTTTGCTTACAGCTGCCAAATTTAAGCGGACAGGAATGGAAGTCCATTGGAAAGTCTTCAAGATGCATTGGGCATTCAGCTTGCACTGTCAACCTGCACAAATACATAAATACCCCTCAAAAGGATGTGTTCTTCCTAGGGCAGTCAATTTAATTCATTAATTTAGTACTAATTTAAAATTTATTTAGTTATAAAAATAATAAAATGTATAAAAAGGAACTTTCCCACCATCAGAGCAATTCAAGCTTAATGTTAATTATACGATATATAAGATTTTTTTGAAGAAATAAATACTTCCATTCAGCAAGGATGCATTAAATTAATCCAGTGTGAGAGTAAAGACATTTATAATGTTACAAAAATGTTACCATGGACCACAAAACCGGTCATAAGGGTCTATTTTTTTTAAATTGAGATTTATACATCATCTGAAAGCTGAATAAATAAGCTCTCCATTGATGTATGGTTTGTTAGGATAGGACAATATTTGCCCGAGATACAACTATTTGGAAATCTGGAATCTGAGGGTGCAAAAAAAATCAAAATACTGACAAAATCGCCTTTAAAGTTGTCCAAATGAAGTTCTTAGCAATGCATATTACTAATCAAAAATTAAGTTTTGATATATTTACAGTAGGAAATTTACTAAATATCTTCATGGAACATGATCTTTACTTAATATCCTAATGATTTTTGGCATAAAAGAAAATTCTATAATTTTGACCCCTACAATGTATTTTCGGCTATTGCTACAAATATACCCCAGCGACTTAAGACTGGTCTTGTGCTCCAGGGTCACAAATGTCTATTTCAAATAAATGAGTGATATCTACTGCAAATTCAAAGAAATATTTTACATTTTAAAACATATTAAAATAGAAATATTATTGTTTTATTGTATTTTTGATCAAATAAATTCAACCGATGAGCATAACAGATGTCTTTCAAAAACATTAAAAACAAATTAGGACTGTCAAACAATTAACTGCGATTAATCGAACCCAAAATAAAAGTTTATGTTTACATAATACATGTGTGTGTACTGTGTATATTTATTATGCACATACATTTAAGAAAATATGTTGAAGTGGAAATAAAACAATATTTTGACTTCTAAAGACCCTTTTTGTAATGTCTTTCAATTATATTGATTTTGAGTACTTTTCTTATCAAATATTGATATATGTGATTGATTGTGAATAGTTTGATTAATTAATCAGCATATCATGTAATTATTTCGATTCATTTATTTGATAACTCTAGTACAGGGGTACCTCATGGTGTACAGTAGAGTGCCATTCTCCATAATCCGCAGTAGTTTGTTGGGCATGGTCATGTTGTGAGCCACAGATTTCTTGCCGTTGTGAAAGAAAGTGTCTGGAGTCCAGATTTTACTGGCCATCAGGTTGTTGAGACGCAGGATGTTCATTGGCCCGTTAAACTTCAGCCGCTCGTCTGTCCAGCGCTGACGGAAAAACACATCCACTGTGTATTCCTGAGAATGGAGTGAAATACCAGGGGAGATAAGAGTGCAAGAGTCAAAATTTTCTCGCTAGTCTAAAATGAGCTTATATTGAAACGAGTCTTCCAAAATGACAGGTTGTGGAATGTGCCACTTTATGACGTAAAAGTGTGGATAAACCAACCCGATCTTGGGCAAAATTTGACAATGGCGTGTATATGCTACGTAATGGGTAGGATTAGGGTTGTGAGGTAGATGTGTATCATATGTACGCGAAAACTGCGTATCATATGCACGTCAACAAATTTTGTATCATATGTACTCGATAACTGCGTATTATATGCACGCCAAACACGTGCGTATCATATGCACGCCAAAGTCAATTTTTATGTATCAATACCACGAGTTTTTGATTTTATTTGGCGTACTATTTATAAGCATTTTCATTAGACCAGGCTCGAATAAACACTGCCTCCGCACAGGGGCGTAGCCATCATTTCAAAAGTGGGGGGGACGGAATGTCTAGTGTTATACCTGTTTTTTCCCTTGTCTAATTGACAGGTTTTATTTTTAATCGTACCTTTTTTGCTTTATATGCTTTATGCTTATATTATTATATATGATTATAAAACAGAAGAAAGAGAGAAAGAAACAAAGAGAAAGAAAAAGAGAAAGAAAGAGAAAGAGAGAAATACAATACTTGTTAAAATAAAAGACGTTATAAAAGAGTTACGGAAAATACACAGAAAATAAGTGAACGTTTGTCCAAGCATCTATTTTTCCCTTATAATTTTCCCCCGCGTAATCTACGCCCCTGCCTCCGCAGAAGAAGATCAATGCCTGCTTATACATCATGGCTGTTTAGCCCCGCCCACCAATTCGCACACGAAGTGTAAGTAACGAGAGAGGCCATTTTTAATGAAGTTCCAGACCGTGTCACTTTCAGACCGCGTCACCGTGAACTTGGTCCTTTGTTCACTTAATTTTACCCTGGATTCGTTTACAAACAAGCACAATTCGACACAGGATTTTCAGAAAGAGTCAAACTAAAAGACGAGGCTGTGCCATCTACACTGAACAAAATTATAAATGCAACACTTTTGTTTTTGCCCCCATTTTTCATGAGCTGAACTCAAAGATCTAAGACTTTTTCTATGTACACAAAAGGCCTATTTCTCTCAAATATTGTTTATAAATCTGTCTAAATCTGTGTTAGTGAGCACTTCTTCTTTGCCGAGATAATCCATCCACCTCACAGGTGTGGCATATCAAGATGCTGATTAGACAGCATGATTATTGCACAGGTGTGCCTTAGGCTGGCCACAATAAAAGGCCACTCTAAAATGTGCAGTTTTACTGTATTGGGGGGTCCGGGGGGTCCGAAAACCAGTCAGTATCTGGTGTGACCACCATTTGCCTCACGCAGTGCAACACATCTCCTTCGCATAGAGTTGATCAGGTTGTTGACTGTCTAATCAGCATCTTGATATGCCACACCTGTGAGGTGGATGGATTATCTCGGCAAAGGAGAAGTGCTCACTAACACATATTTAGACAGATTTGTGAACAATATTTGAGAGAAATAGGCCTTTTGTGTACATAGAAAAAGTCTTAGATCTCTGAGTTCAGCTCATGACAAATGGGGGCAAAAACAAAAGTGTTGCGTTTATAATTTTGTTCAGTGTATATTGGATTCGACAGTAATGTCACTGTTTTTATTATGTGGTCACTATTGCTTTGTCTCTTCTTACAGATCATTTGATATAAGTATGTATGCGTTTTTGGCCTAAATGACGGCAGCATTCATCTATGAAGGATGTACTGTCAAACGTTTTCACAACTCTTACCTAATCATAGCAGTGTGTGTTTCTTTCAGATTCTAAAATCTGATGGGTGGGTTGAAAACAGGACAGAAAAATAGCCTATTAGGCCTACTTCTAAATTATGATGTTTTTTGATCTAAAAATCTTGATAACATTATAAGTGGACCTCAGAGAACAGTACAAAATAAAAAAACAAAGGCAGTTCATGACCCCTTTAAAATTCACTATTGGTCAGAGCATATCTGATAATATAGCAATCATTTTTTTCTATTTCAAACTTTCTTCTAAAATCAATGTCAAAAAATCCAACTATCCTGGACATTACATTGTATGGTCTGGATTCAGTTTTTTAGCAGTATAGTATAAAGTTATAGCATCAGTCATCTTAGTTGTTAACATGTAATGTTGTAATCTGTATAGGCCGTAATTTATATATGTACAATACCATTTCAAAGTTTGTTTGTTTTTTTAAAGAAATTAATACTTTCATTCAGCAAGGACACATTCAGTCAATCAAAAGTGACAGTAAAGGCATTTATAATGTTACAAAAGATTTCTATTTTTAATGCTGTTCTTTTTAACTTTATATTCATCAAAGAATCCTGAAAAAATGTACAACGGTTTTCATAAAAATATTAAACAACACAACTGTTTTCAACACTAAAAATAATAGTAAGCAGCAAATTCACATGCACCAAATCAGCATATTAGAATGATTTCTGAAGGATCATGTGACACTGAAGACTGGATTAATGGAACAAATTATTTTTTTTAATATATTAAAATTTGTTAATATATTATTAAATATATTGAAATAAAATCCTGAAAAAAATGTACAACGGTTTTCATAAAAATATTAAACAACACAACTGTTTTCAACACTAAAAATAATAGTAAGCAGCAAATTCACATGCACCAAATCAGCATATTAGAATGATTTCTGAAGGATCATGTGACACTGAAGACTGGATTAATGGAACAAATTATTTTTTTTAATATATTAAAATTTGTTAATATATTATTAAATATATTGAAATAATAGAAAACCGGTATTTGAACTTGTAATAATAGTTAACAATATTTCTGTTTTATTATATTTTTGATCAAATAAAGTGTAAGAAAACTTCATAAGGTACCATACATTTAAACATTATTTAAGATGCACAACTTTCACAAATTAATACTGTGGAAACCTGTAGAGAGAAGTAATAGAGCAGTGTTGTGTTTTATATTATTTACAAAATAATGCAAATCTCTTGCTAGAGTCTGACAGGTTACTCATCACAGGGGATGACTGGAGAACTGCAGATACACTGCAGATTTCAAAAGTCATGATTTCCCAAGAGCACCCAGAAAAAAAAACATGACAGAAATACCCAGTGTGATGATCGTCCTGACATAATACGGTCTTTACGAACAGAGAATTTTCTAGTACAGGATAGTGAGAGTGTTCAGTGGGGTTTAGAAAACACACCACTGGCCAGTAAAAGATGATACATAATGAATGAATGAATGAAAAATCTTTTTCTCTATTCTAAATATTTGAGAGCAGACAGTGTGAATTGGGGGAAAAGAAGAGTACTGAGAAAAGCTTTTAGCCAGCAGCAGGTACCAAATGCTATGAATAGACAACAGATGGAAAACAAGGACTGAGGTAGAGAGATGATGTGGTATAAAAGGAGAAAAAGTGAGATAACCAACAGGAAAATATAAAATATTTCTGATAAATATTATTTAACTCACTATACAGCACACAAATCATCTGATGTGTGAAGAGGGATGTCTTACCATGTCCGTATCTGATACTGGTCCAAAACTGGTTACATAGATATCAGTCTTCACCTCTGTCACTCGATCTATGTTACACAGCAAAATGAAACTCCAAATTACAATGTTATCAACCAGGAATTCCTCGTCTAAGTCTACTCAAGTATAATGTGCTATATGGTTGTCAACAACTTAAATTTCAGCCTGCTCCTCACATAAAACTACTGAAGACTTGGAATATAGCAGATGAGTCATGTGTACTTTTATGACTGTGTTTTTTGAAGCTTGATAAATCAGCATCCGCTTTCCTGGATGGAAAACGAAAGCTCTGATATTCTGCCTGAGATCTCCTTTGTGTTTCACAGATGAAGGGAAACTAATTTGGGGTTCAAATGACAGAGGTGAAAAAAAGATTACATTTTTATTTTTTTTAATCTGAGTGCACTATTACTTTAGCTTATCTTTAGTGGAACCATGGCAACACTTCATTCTGGCTCTTGGCTCGCCCGCATGTCCACTGACTGTGAATGCGTTTTTGTGTGCTAGTCTCTCTAAATCTCAAAAAGGAAACACATCACAAGAAATCTATTTGCCTCATGGTGGGCGTCACTCGATCCATGATGTCTTTTATGTTGCCAAGCTCAGAGCTTCCAAACAATAGCAGGGGCCACATAAATACATATTAACACTGGCAGACTACACAGGCAGGGTTTGTTGATTGTTAAGTGGAGATGAGATTGCTGACTTATTCAGTCAGGCATGGCTCGAAATTTCTCAGGTCATCAACACCTCATTATAATTAGTTTATCAGTGGTAAAATCAGGTCAGAGTGACAATGCAGAAACAACAGAAACAACACAATCACAGTAATTTTGCTTATTAGTACATCATAAAGTGCATATAACTGTAATATCAACTTCAGGAAATATGACACAGCACTAATTCCCTAGGTGTTCTTACCTCCAAGACCAGGTCTCAGCCTATTGTCGTAGCCATCAAGCAGTCGGTCCAAGATCCGTGTGAAGAGGGTAATGTTGTTTTTAAAGGCATCTGAGCCGGATACATCTGTCTCAGAACTACACAAGATACATCTGGCATCTCAAAAGTCTGTTACATAAACATATACTGTAGGCTACAGAGTTGCATGCAGAAAAAGCTGTTCTCTACAAACCTTGTCCCATAAAGTTATGAGAGGACGACCATCTGGCAAAAGCACAAACATGACAGCTGTACCAAAACACCTGAGACTTCATCTTAGCAAACTTGTCTCCAAACGGCCAATCTATTAACGATTCCCTCTAGGTGCGTGCATATTTACATACACGTTTGTATAATTAGTTTTTTATTATTATTTATTTTGTGAACATAAGTATGTATTAAAATATTGACTTTTTCAAAAAAATTAAGTTGAAATTGACACTGCCATGATGTAGTTGCAACTGACTAGCATTACAGAAATGTTCAGTATAAATTAAGGTCAATCACAAGTATTTTCAATGTCAGTTACCACAGAAAATAATTCAATCAAAGTTTGAATTTAGAATAAATAAATAAAAACTGAATTCCTCATTAAGACATCAGGGTTAGTGTAACGTTTCATAACGCAAGTGGTGTCAGTTTGCAGAAATATTTTACTCATATTTCTGTAGATTGTATCACACTAGTCTTATGTATCACATGTATGTATATATAATATACTTGTGGAAAAAACTGTGCATTCGTTGCCTTCTTAGTCTTATTTACTTTTATTCCAAGTTGCCTTAATTATGATTTTTGATAAAAAACTGAATTCCTCATTAAGACATCAGGGTTAGTGTAACGTTTCGTAACGCAAGTGGTGTCAGTTTGCAGAAATATTTTACTCATATTTCTGTTGATTGTATCACACTAGTCTTATGTATCACATGTATGTATATATAATATACTTGTGGAAAAAACTGTGCATTCGTTACCTTCTTAGTCTTATTTACTTTTATTCCAAGTTGCCTTAATTATGATTTTTGATGATATTATGATGATATTATCAAAATGATTATCTGTGGTGGTAATTCAACATGCTGTCTATTAAGATTAACTGCATTGAAGTCAGAACATTCCTTTAAATCGTGATTTAATTGTTACAGTATAAGGAACAGTTCACCTAAAAATGAAAATTCTGTCATCATTTACTCACCCTCGTGTCCTTCCAAACATGTATGACTGATGTTCCTCTGTGGAAGATTTTTTGAGAAATGTTGGTAACCAAACAGTATTGGTGACCATTGACTTCCGTTGTATGAACATAAAACAAAACATAAACGACATTTCTCTAAATGTATTTTATATTCCACAGAAGAAAGTTACACAGGAGGATAGAATCCTGGACAAGTGCTATGGGAACATTAAAAAGGCTTATGAGGCCAGATCTAAACCACCTTTGGCCAATGCTGACCACAATACCATCTACCTCATTCCTACATATAAAACCATGCTCAAACGTAGTAAACCAGTAGTGAAAGAAGTAACAGTGTGGTCAGATGACGCTATAGAAAGACTAAAAGGTTGTTTCCTATGCACAGATTTAGATGTTTTTAAAAACATGGATATTGATGAGACTACGGAGACTATTACAGACTACATAAACTTCTGTGTGGATAATGTACTTACTAAAAAGAATGTTATCGTATAGCCGAACAATAAGCCGTATATAACTAAAGAGCTGAAGGATTGCATTAATCGGGAAAAAAAATGCATTTAAAAACAAAGATTATGTTGAGTTGAAAATCATACAAAAAGAGCTTAATTGTCATTTAAGGCAAGCTAGGGGACGACAGAAATATATGATTGAGTATAATTTTACTACCCTGAACTCTAAACTGTGGAACACTATGAAAGTTGTTACAAATATGGAACCAAGTAAACCACGTATATGTGTAATGGATGAGTTTGCTAAAGCAAATGAGCTGAATGATTTTTACCTTCGGTTTGAAACACAGGATTTTTCGGATGAATGCAATCTAATTGTAGACTCTTTGGTATATGTTGGCGATACTAGACTGGAGGCAGACAGTACCAAAGTGCAGTTATTGTTTCATCAGTTGTGTACAAAGAAATCTAAAGGTCCGGATGGGATTTCTGTCTGCCTTTGAAAAACGTGTGCGGTAGAACTTACTCCAGTTTGGTGTACACTTTTCCAACATTCACTGGATTTACACAGAGTTCCTGCACTTTGGAAAAAATCTGTGATTACCCCAATCCCTAAGAAACCACACCCATCTGAGAATAATGATTATAGACCTGTAGCGATAACTTTGATCGTTATGAAATGTTTTGAGAAATACATGGTGACCTTACTGAAAAATGAAGTGACACCACAGCTAGATCCATGGCAGTTTGCCTATAAGCAGGGAAGGAGCATGGAGGATGCAGTAGGAGGCATCACTCATTTAGTTTTGAAGCATTTGGGGACACTAAGGCATACGCACACCTCCCTTTTATCGATTTTAGTTCAGCTTTTAATTCACTACAGCCTTATTTACTGTTGGATAAATTAAAGAAGATGCAGGTAAATCCACTTATTATTAAGTGGTACTTTTACTGTTTAACAAATAGAACACAACAGGTAAAGGTTAATAGGACAATATCGGATTCCAAATTCATTAGTACAGGAGCCCCACAAGGATGTACACAAACGGCTGTGTGAGGAAAACCACCAACAACTATGTTGTAAAATCCAGTGATGACACAGCCATACTTAGTTTGTTATACAAAGACCAAGATATATCATCTTATTATGATGAAATTAAACAGTTTGTGGAGTGGTGTGATGCGCACCATCTTGTTGTTAATGTGAAGAAAACCGAGGAGATGATCTCTGATCTCAAGTCAATTGGAGATCACAGTTCAGTTTTTATCCATAATGTTCCTATTATGCAGGTGTCCTCTTACAAATACCTTGGTATTCATATTGAGTGTTCATTGACATGGAATGTACATGTTGAAAGTCTGTGTTCCAAGTTACATCAGAGACTGTATTTCTTGAGAAGGCTGAGACTCTATGGTGTTAGCAGTAAGATCATGTGGTTGTTCTATCAAGCTGTACTGGAGAATGTGATGATTCGATATGGAATTCATCTTTAGTATGGTAACTTGACAGTGCAGTTAAAGACTAAGCTTACACAGCTTATTCGAATAGCCATGAAGATTGTGGGCATGAAGAAGCATTCTTATCTCCAGACCCCGTATAAAAAATCAGTGCTTAGAGAAACATACAAGATCTTAAATGATACAACGCACATTTTGAATCCAGAATTTGAAATGTTACCATCAGGAAGGAGATTTAAAATGCCGAGGTGCAGACTAAATAGGTTTAAGAATTAATTAATTCCTTCGGCAACTAAGGCACTAAACAGTAGCATGTGTTTTTATCAATGTTTTATTGAGATGGTTGTTTATTTGTGTGTGTTATGTATTGTTTAAATGTGGTGATGCAGTGGCTGTTTTTGGAGCCCAAGACAAATTTCCCTGTGGGGACAATAAAGTATACCTTACCTTACCTTACCTTATACAAATGTGGAACAACATGAGGGTGAGTAAATGATGACAGAATTTGAATTTTGGATGATGTGATATCAACTTTACACTAGGCTATTTATTTATGTCTATTTTAATATATAATTATACTGTTTTGTTCTGGCAATATTGTAAATGGTGACAATCATACCAAAAAGCTTTTTGACTGACTCTGAAAGAGAAAAAGAGGGAGAGAGCGGTTGTGATAACCACACGTTTATTGGGCTTTATCTTGGGGGGGAAACGCGCGCTCTCTTGAGAAAAAAAGAGTATTTTGTTTTGCTTACCATGCACGCCATAAAGCCAGCAGAAACAGGTAGATTAGAAATCCATGCGAATGACCCAATAGTCTATTCATTGTTGAGTTATTCCCTGCCAAAGAAGTTATTTCAGTCTTCAGGTCAGTCTGAAAAAGTATTTATATGAGAATGAATCAAGGCAAAACATACAGTGACATTTATTTCTGCTTGTAAGCGTTTTGCGTTTGCGCACAGGCATATTTCCCGAGCGCGCACTAATGGTCATAAGCTGGAGCCAGACAGCCAGCCTTTGTGTTTCAAAAGTTTGACATTTTGAAACTGTTGCCAATATAACAGCCATACCTCCAGCGTCTTTACCTTTTAAATGAGATCGATTAAAACTGTTCAAACAGAAGAGGAATCGTGTATAAAACTGTCGCTGTCACTAAGTTTAGACGTTCAAAATGTTCACAGCCCCAGGAAACTGATCGATAATTTACAAAACCAAACCAAAAATGCAAAATACACAACAAATTACCTTCCTTTCACCGAAGCGCAGCTCCTTTGAGACGAAGAAATAAGAAAAGTTGTGCCCCTCGCGCTCACGCTTCCAGAGACGTCTCATCCGTAGATTCACGGAAACTCCCAGGGCGCGCGCAAAGGCATATAGACTGGCACGTGAGCTTACTGATAAGTGAGATATGCCTTCTTCTATGAATCTTTACGGAAACAACCCAGAGGCGTCCCCTGGTCACCAAGAGTCAAGACACACAATCCGTCTGTATAGCCTAAGATGCTCATGTGAGAGCTGAAGCAGCTTGTATGAAATATAGCCTAGGCGTGAGCCTGGAGACTGAGAGCATCAAGTAGCCAAAAGACGCAAGAGGGGACACCGGGTCCTAGAGCCAGCACAGCTCACACATTTGCCCACTGGAGAGCGCATGGACATCAGGACTACTACACATCAATTACATTTATTCCACCTGTTGGGTTAAATAAATAATAGTAGGCCTACTAGCTAATTAAATCAATTCTGCCCTTATGTCGTTCCAAACCTGTATGACATTGTTTGTGGAAAATAAGAAAATATATTTTGGAAAAATGTCTCGGTATTTATTTTGTCCAAGCAAAGGAAGTCACTGGTCACCAAAATGGTTGCCAATATTATTCAAAATATATTTAACTTAAGCTTCAGCATAGTATTTCTTAGATGTTCTGCTGATGTTAGCTGTCTAATTTATTTGATTAAAAATACAGAAATATTGTGAAATATTATTACATTTTAAAATAACGTTTTCATTGTAATATATTTTAAAATGTAATTCATTCATGTGATGACAAAGCTGAATTTTCAGCATCATCTTGTTTATTTATTTATTTATTTTGCCGAAGCCGTGATATATTTTTTACAAATTCTTTGATTAATTGAAAGTTCAAAAGAACAGCATTTATTTGAAATAGAATTCTTTTTTAACATCATAAACATTATAACATTATATTTGATCAATTTTATGTGTCCTCGCTGAATACAATTTACTTTATACTGTATATGTACAGGTAATCACAATCTCACATCAGGTGTACCAATCCAAGTATAGAGACCACATTTGAAGTGTGAAAGAGATTCACATCTCTATCATGTCTCGGTTCTATTTAACATAATCCCTGTCATACTTCACTTCTGAAGATAAGGTTCTTGCATCCATCGTTTAGTCTTTGTCAAATTATCTTGTAAAAAACATTCTGTCAAAGCAGTTGCCATTGTAGACAAGTGCAGTACCAAATTAGCAATTCTTGTCTATGAAAACCAACAAGCAGCCAACTCGTAACATTAAAGGTATTATCTTGATATAGAAAAACCTAGGCCTATGTATTTTTACTTGTTTGTTTACACACAAAAACAGCTTTATTTAGCATTTAATTGTGTCTGTTGCAATGGATAATACTCTAGGAAGGAACTATTTTTATACTATTTTGTTGACATTTGTTGACATTTTCTGACATATAAAATGTATTGCCAGAGATCCAGACAAGCTCTGCGGGCAGAATGTACAGAAAGCCAAAACACTGACAGGGAACATAAGCAATATGTCAGGACCCAAGCACATAAAATGCATATATACAACATACTTAAACATACACATACTTAAACATGTATGTGTCTACAGACAAACACATAAACATCACTGATTACTGAGAGAAAGATAACTTGCATTTTTTGTTACTGCCCATATTGTTTAGTCTCAGTCTTTTCACAAAACTTCTTCAGCTCATACGAACATTTTCCAATATTGCTCAAAACTATCCTCTTTCTCCTGGAGTTGCCAGTTTAGGATGGATGTATAACAGGTTACCTGTGTGGTGGTGCTTTAGCCCAGTAGTCTTTCAGCACTGTGCTCTTGGGTTTAAAATGTACTCAGGCCATCCCATATGTATGAGTTTGCTTCTTCATCAGAACAGATTTGGAGAAATTTAGCATTTTTTCACTTGCTCACCATGGATCCTCTGCAGTGAATGAGTGCCATCAGAATGAGAGACCAACAGCAGCTAAAGACATCACAATAATCCACAACCCAACTCCAGTCTATCAATTAATGTGTTGTGAAGTGAAACGCAGTGTGTTTGAAATCCTTCAGAAACAATCATTTCAAAACAAACTTGTCTACATTGGATGGCCTGAGGGTGAGAAAATTTTCAGAAAAACACTAAATTAATTTTGGATTGAGCTATTGCTTTAAGCTCAGGATACTCTTGGGAAACTTTTTCTTTTTTAAAAATAAGTGAACTGTAAGACCCTGAAAAAAATCCTGCAGCACAATGTTGGTCAGATCATATTCTGAAACCAAAGAAAAGACAACATATTGTTACAAATGTCAAGTGCCTATTCTATCTTTCAACACCAAGCAATATTGGTTGCAATATATTGACATTCCCTGAGGAGAATTTAAGTGTTCATTTGTGACTTTATACATAGGCCAGTATACACAGAATGATTAAAAAAAACATAGGTTTGTTTCACACCCACAGATAAACAGGGGAATGTGTATTTGTAATAGGATACAATTATTTATTTATTTAT
>NW_015506522.1:109936-110643 GCF_001515645.1 Sinocyclocheilus grahami
ATTGAAGCTATTTCATGTAATAAAAACTTATTTGAAAAAATATTTAATGATTAGAACATAATGCATACCATAGAGGGTTAAAGATAAATAAATAAATATTCTTAATAATCATTTTTGACATATTTGCCTGATTACTAAAAAAATAGAGAGCTCAGAAAAGCACATAGAACAAGTATTTATGTATGCACCTGAAACAGCACAAATAACCCCCCAGTAAGTGTTTGGCACACATGGAGAAGCAATCGCCTGGACATTTGATCTTATTTTGTGCAGAACGGAAGTGAGTCTCTCATGCCTGCATGTGTTAGCAGACTGTCGTCAGCACGGTCTCCATGGCAATACATCACACACCGCGAGACGCATTCACAGGAAGCTGATGTGATGAGTTTGTTATTTCCCTAAAAATTAGGCGTCTTGCATGTGTTTGTGTACGTGTCTGGGTCAGGCTCTGAGTCACTGTATGTGTCTGATGACTGATTAATCAGATGGAAGGATAAATATAACCTACATCCGGTGAAATATAATGAGAGAAAGCAGAGAAAAACAATAAAGGGAATTTTCAGATTGAGTGTGCTTATTTATGTCAAGCTGTCCTTATTTATGTAGTATTTTTTCAATGTGTATTTACGTATCTGCATAACATTTACTTATTGACTTTTTTCTTTTAAAGAAATTAATACTTTTATTCAGCAAGGATGTGTTAAATT
>NW_015506522.1:110653-112688 GCF_001515645.1 Sinocyclocheilus grahami
AGCAAGGATGTGTTAAATTGATAAAAAGTGATAGTAAAGACTTATTATTAAAGAATTATAAAATATTTATATTTTGAATACATTTTGTTTTTTAACTATTTAATCATCAAAGAATCAAAGAAAAAAGTATCAAAGAAATATTAAGCAGCACAACAGACTCGAGTAATGGCTGTTGAAAATTCCGTGCTGCGTCACAGACATAATTATATTTTAAAATATATTAAAATAGGAAACCAATGTTAGAAATTGTAATAATATTTCACAATATTACTGTTTTTTTTCTGTATTAATGATCAAATAAATACAGCCTTGATGAGCATAAAAGACTCCATTAAAAACATTAAAAATCGTATTGATCCCAAACTTTTTAACGGCAGTGTATATATAGTTATTATTATTATTATTTATTTTTTTAAAGTTAGGTTAGAAAGAACAGTCTTATCATAACCTTTGTAATGAAACAAGGGCTCCTCCATGGGCAAGAAATAACAAACCATGATTAACAAAGAAGGTAAACATTTGATCAATTTAAGAAAATCCAATGATGTTTTTATGTTTTTTTATATATATATTTAATTTGATTGGTGGTAACAGTTTGAAAGAAAAAAGACAGCACTTTGTCAGGCTTCATGCAGTTATTATTGATTTCATCACAAATATTCAAAACATATAGCACAACACAGCTCAACTTGCTAACATTTTTGTACAAAGAGTAAAAAGAGAACTATGCTTAAGACCAAAAAAGAAAGAAACTTTGTTTGCTGTACAGACAAATCCTTTTTTATCAGCATCTAAAAGATAAGTATTTCATTTTATGAATATTTGTCCAAGCATGAATTCATTAGAAAAGTTCACTAAACTGTCATTCATTAAATTAAAAAAAGAAACATGTTTTGCTGTACCCACAAATGGCTACAGAAAGCTACCTTAATTGTAGGCATATAGCAAAACAAGATTATTAAGAAGAAAATAAAGAAATAACACAGCAACTTGAGTAATCAATGGGTTCTAAGATCAGTGTTCAGATCACAGCCCACTAAAAATCAATAAAGAAAAATATTTGAATACCTCATCAGAACCACAGAAACCTTTGAATACTTGAATATTTTCACAACACATCCTGGCTGATCTGCTACAATCGTATTTTTTGCTGCGCTCCCTCCCGAATTTCAACAGATTCTTGTAACTATGCTCAGCTTTGGATCTCAAGGCCACTAGGTGGAGTCAGTGGCTTTAATCGGGGCTCATAGAGAGCTGAGAGAATTTGAGGGTTCTCCACTGCATCTCTCCAGCCCTTGTAAAAGATCAACATGTTTTATGTCCATGAGTGTATCCCAGAGGGAGCAGGTGAGTCCATGGCTGGGCAGCGCTGGTTACAGGATGGCACAGAAGAACTTCTTCTCCCTGAAGGGGTTCTCGGACGCAGGCACGGGGGAGAGCAGGGGATCCTCTTTAGCGTGGGCTTCACAGTACGATGTCAGATCTGCTGCTGCTTTGGAGACCTGATGTTGATTCATGAAATCACAAACATTCACCAAACAATGCTCACTCATTTTCACTCCTAACTAAGTTAATATGTTTCAACTGGATGAAATGATGTGTTGATATTCTTCTTACCTTTATCCTGTCAATATTGGCCTCCATCTTGAGCTGCTCCACCAGTTTGCGAGCCTGAGCAATGTTAGCAGTGTTGTTGGTGGCCATGAGGCTGCCGGTTCAGGCCTGCTGCACTGTAACACACATGGAAGAACAAATTCAGCAAATTTGACATGACATATATGGATAAAAGATTAAGAAATTAATTATTATAAAAGATTAAGAAATTTTAAAATTGATACGGAGGAACTATGTGTTTAGTTATGTGCCAGTGTGCATTAACTTTCAACAATCTGATTTGAGAAAAACAGTTGTAATGCTCTCTAATGCAAGGGACCCCCAGTGAGCCTCAAGAGGCCTACATAGTGTAATTTCTGTAAATTGGTTCTAGGGGGTCTGTATATACAGTGGGTACGGAAAGTATTCAGACCCCCTTAAA
>NW_015506522.1:114121-188113 GCF_001515645.1 Sinocyclocheilus grahami
GGGGTCTGAATACTTTCCGTACCCACTGTATATATAAAAAATTGTTTTAATTAAATCAGGTTAAAATTGGCAATTTTTCATTCTGATTTCAAAATCATAAGATCATTCACAAATTACACTTACACTATTTGCAAGATTGGGGTGAGAAAGAATTTTACCTTTTTTTAACCCTTTAAACTGATCAAAAGTGATAGTAAAAACATTTATAATGTTGCAAAAGATTAAAAATTTTAAATTGAAAAATTTTTAAAATGTGACTTACATTTTTTAGAAGATTAGAATAATTACTTAAATAAGTACATTTTAAAATATACATGAATAGAAAGGTTATTTTAAATTTAAATAATATTTCACAATATTACAGTTTCTTTATTACTAAAATTACTGTTACTGTATTTTTTATTTAATAAATTGATTTTAAAAAACTGACATCAATCTTTGGAACGCTAGAGCATTTTTAATATTCATACATATACAGTGATTAACAAATTTATTAGGCCACCACCCAGTGAAAAGGTTTGTGCCACAGGTGCCCTAAACTAACAGTATTGGTGATTACCAAAATAACTTTTTATGTTTCTGCAATGGTTAATCTCCCAGTATGCGTAAGCTCTTTAGTCACAATAGTATTTGTAACACTAAAATCTAATTACTGTTGATATCCATGAATTTTCACATTTACTGTTTTACTGGAAACGAAGAAAAAATATTAAAGCATTTTATACTTTTTTTTCAGATGCCCAATCACAGTCAATAAATACAGTCTAATAAATTTGTTAAGCACCGTGTGCATTTCAGGAATCTGTCAAAAATGTGTTTAAAGCTAAAAATGTTATTGTCATTTATTAAGCAAATAAAAAACTGAAACAACTACACATAACCCCAAAAAAAAAAAAAAAAAAGCTTGCATTCTTGCTGGCATTGTTTTTATTTACTTTTCCATGGTATCTGTTGCTATTGACTGTAAAAAAACTTTACTATTTTTTCTGCTTTTCTTGTAAAACAGTAAATTCAGAAATTCATGGATAACAACAATAATTATATTTTAGCATTAGAAACTACTGTGACTAAAGAGCTTACACATACTGGTGGATTAACCATTAATGAAACATAAAAAAATGATTTTGGTAATCACCAATACTGTTATGGTTTAGGGCAGCTGTGGCACAAACCTTACATTGGGTGGTAGTGGTCTAATAAATTGGTCAAGCACTGTAAATTGTTTTTTTCACAGCATATTTTAATGTATTCTTAGACAATGATTCCCTCAGAAGGGGATCGTTGTATTTGCTGGTCAATACCATCAAAAATAAATAAATTAATTAAAATAATAATGCAGAAATCCTTGCTCTAGAGTATTATGGCAGTACAGTGACAGATCAATGTTTAGGCTGGTTAGTCATGGTTTGCTACTGGTCTGAATCTGGTTGACAAAGGAAGGGTGGGGACACCGTCATACTATCATCCCATGCTGGAGAACAGCATCAAAAGCACTGACACCGTACCTCACTTCCTACCACATTGTCTGCTTTGACCTATTTAGACTAAAAACTCTATAATATTTAAAGTCTCTCACAGAAGGCACAACACGGTTAATAGCAAAAAACCCATACAAATCTTTTGTTTGTTTGTTTTTTGCTTCCCTTACAGTTGTTCAGTCAGCGATATGTAATTTAATTTAAATGTAATCTATGAATATGAAGGAGTAGGATGTAGAAAATATAATTAGCTTAGTATAAAACCAATAGACATCAATGGATAGTCCCCACCATGACATAAAAAAGCAAATGCGTGTGTGTGCTTCTTTCATATTCGTGTGGCTCTGCCATATGTGATAGCACACTGTGACACACCTGTCATGACTGTGAGCTCAAAGGTCTGTGGTGTATCGGAGTTTTTAATCTCAGCCGGCTCTCCTGCAGCGAGGTTAAATACAAAGGCCTGCTGCTGAGAGCAAACAGCAGGGGTCGCTAGACTATCAGCTGCCATACTGACCTCATTCTAGGTCAACCACTCTAGGTAACGAGTCCAACCCGGCTCAATGAAAGACAGCAGAAACTTCCTATCTTTAAACAACGTCCAGCATTATTTACTCCACATATTTACTCCTCTATTACTACTAAACAAGACACACCTTCCCTTGAGTGTTTATAATGTGAATCGAATTCAATATTCAAGGTTTAGTCATCAATGAAATTGAAAATGAGAGGAAACTCCAACTTGGCCTGAAAGAAACAGCTTCATCATAACCTATTAACTTTCCACATGTAAACCAATAAAGCTTGCAAATGTAGTCAGAATCTTGACATCCAAATGTTTATGGATAATGTCCTCACTTTGATCACATTATCTACAATTCTATTTCCCCATATGATTAAATTATGATTCAGCAGTTAATGCGTCATGGTGTATGCCACTGAAAATATCATCATTAGATAAACAAGGGAATAAATACAATTATGTTAAGTTAAAGACGACGCATTTTGTATGAGAAACCTGACTCCAGTAAAAAAAAAAATCTGAAAAGAGCAGCATCTTCATCCTCAGCTCCTGGTAATCCGTCGCAAAGACTGTTTCATTAAGCCTAGTGACCATCCCAGGCATCTTAGCAATGGACCTCAGTTGCTAGGCAACTGAGATACAGAGCGATCTGACAGCAATGAAATGTTCCACTCCTAAAATCAAGGATGGAGCTCACCAAAGGCAACTTTAGATGTGGGACCCCATACATCTGAAGAGTTCAGAGAGGGGACAGCTTCAGCACACTGCCTACCTCTGTAAATCGGGCCTAAAGAGACATTTACAGCCAGACAAGGAACATCAACACAAATCCAGGGTGGAGTCTATGTTTAAAAGCCATTTTAGATTGCAGTCTCTATTCGTCTTCCGGGAGCTCAGAACTTTACCTTATAGGGGGTCAGGGAGAGGGGGGATTAAGACACAGGAGACTGAAGGAGAATGTCAGCGATAGGAAAGAGAATAGTGCCAGTAACTTTAAGAGTGTGAAGCCTGCTGATATATATGTGCTAGAGACATCCATCGCCAGTTTACTGCAACCAGTCTTGGGGAGTAACTAGTTACATGTAATGGAATTACATAATTTATTTACAAAATAAATGTAACCGTAATCTATCTTTATAAAATTACGGTTGAACCACTGATGACACATGGACTATATTGTCGATGTTCTTGGTACCTTTCTGTGCCTTGATCGTGGTAGGACCCTTGCTGTCCATGGAGGGTCAGAAAGCTCTCGAATTTCATCAAAAATATCTTAATTTGCATTCCGAAGATGAACAAAGGTCTTACGGGTTTGGCACGACATGAGAGTGAGTAATTAATGACAGAATTTTAATTTTTTTGTGAACTATCCCTTTAAGTCAAGTCTATATCATTCTGTTAACAGTCATAGTTGAAATAACTAAATAACTAAATAAATATATCTGCATTGCATTTCATGAATAAAATACATTTATCTATTCTCCATAAAAATCAGTAAAATAATTAATCAAAATAAAAACTTTTTCAATTATACAACTAATATAACTCTAATAGCATCCTGCAACAAAGTTAACGTCAAATTATTTGGAGATTTCTTTTAAAATTCCCGAATATTACTGAATGTCTGAAGTCAGAAATCATGGAAATAATTGTAAGTATTTTATTCTACTAACAACTCTAGTTTTTAACAGGAAATAAATATATATGCTTATCATTTTGTGGGGAAAAAAACTCTATAAAATGTTCTATTCTCTATAAAACTCCATAAATTGAATTAGACTAAAGATGTCTCTTTTCAGGATTATATATCTTATATGACTCTACTGAGGAGGAAAAAACAAGATTTGTTGTCAATTTAACTACTAAATGTTTTCTAGATTATATTTTAATAATTTGCTTCAGAACAACGAGTTAATTTAGTATAATACAAGTACAATATAAAGGACATTTATACAATTCTAGGTCAACTTTTCTTTATAAAACCATGTTTAAATGTTATTCACACATTATAAATGGCTGCCTTTATATTTTAGGAAGAGAGTCACGTGGGGGATCATCATATTTGGTGGTCCATGACATTGAAAATTAAGTGAGCCAACCACAGCTGCAATAGCCAGTCTTCACTGTTTGTAACTTCAAGCACTCTCTTTCAATATCTCTGTTGATTTGTCCATCAGAAGACTGATCTGTTAATCTGTTAGGGGTCTATAAAGCAGCATGTATATATTTGAAGAAGTACAGGGGGAGCTCATTTAGTCTGTATCCCCAGAGAGAGGGCCATATGTGTGCCATTTACCCAACTCTGCCACATTTCTACAGGGGCAGGAAGGCCAGCAGGGAAATGGAAGTGCCACTGCAGGGGCCGTTTAAGAGTCTGTTATAACGCAACACAACAAGAATAATCAAGGTGTAATAGCGAGTCTCCCTGGGCAGAAAAGCTTCCTCTTAATGGAACATTCTAAAGAAGAACTGCAACATGTGAAAATGGACGCACTCTGCCTTACCGCAAAATAACACAGCGCTATGAAATTTGAATGAAACATGATCATTGATAAACCCACTAATGGTTCACACACTCCCACCCACAAACTTATCAGCACAGCTGTCTGATAGCAAGTAATGCTCTGTTACACTAGTAGACTAGTAATATTTTTTAGCAGTGCATACAGTGGGTGTTAGGCGTGCATTTGTTTCTCCTTTTCTCTTTTTACATATTTTCTCACCTTATTTTTTGACTCTTTTTGCCTTCTGCCTGTTTTGTTGGCCTTCAAAAGTGAGCTGGCCTCCTCTGGTGTGTCTTCAGCCTCTGTTGAGAAAGGAAGCCATGCAGTTAGAGTCCATGTGTTCTATATCCCAGGTGCAGCTCAAGGCCTTTTGTGTGCATGTGTGTGTGCGCGTGTGTGTGTGTGTGAGTGTGTGTGTGTGTGTGTGTGTGTGCTGGTCGAGGGGTTTAGAATGTCACACCTTTCCCAGACTGTTTGCACTGAGAAACATTCCAGACCTGACTGAAGTTTATCTTATGCGCCTATACAAAAGCCCAGGCTGCACTATCAGAACAAAAACAACTGAACAACACATTGATTGCTATGATTTTTATTTGTAAAGATACAGCCGTGTTTAAAATAACTTTTCAGAATACAAATCGGTCTTCCTGTATTTCCACCCCACCTTCCCTGTTTCTCTTCCTCTGTCTGTCTCTGTCAATATGATAAATGGGCCAATTACTTTGCTAGAGCAGCTCTGCAGCAGCAGGGAATTCCACTATTGTGAATCCCTTCCACACAGAACGTTCCAGCAACATTTAATCTCTCCACGACTCTTCTGTCTCAGTGGACAGCACCACCAAAATATTTAAACAGCATCAGGGTCCACCACAAGTTGGTAGGAACTGAGTCACCCTATTACTGTAATACTTTGTTTTTGAACTGAACGAACTCTCGCACGTAGTTTCACTGAAGGTGAAATGACTATGATAATGCAGGAATGAGGAACAAGAGGAGTAGCCTCACAATTTAATATAAAACACCAGTCACATATCCACCTACTCACAGGACAAAACCACCAGCTCAGTGCTTGTGTAAAGGCGTACTTAATTTTTCCTAAATGGTTTGGCTGCCTAATGTCTCTTGACAACAAAGAAAAATAATCATCTTAATAAATAACCATATGAAAACAATTTATGAATGATTTTGGTCTTGAATGTTTAATGGTGGTGAATATCACATAAATGACAGGGTGCTAATACTTAAACTTATTCAACTCATGCATAATTTTGATCCATAACCCTGCTGAAAAAAACATCTTTGAGCCATGATGTAATGGAAATAAATTATTCTTCAGTACTGTGATGTGTATCCGAATGAAACAGATTATCAAAAGCAAAAAATGTAGGCCGGGGACTTGGTTCAAATTCATTGGTTATTGATTGGATGGAGGGAGATCTGAATGCCAGCTTGCAGTCAATTGTAAGAAAGGACAGAGTTTAAGTGGACTAAATAATTGGAGAAGTCTGGCATATGTTACCAGAGAAATCAGAAATAAAAATTACAAGGTCACAATGAGATCAATGAATCCCATTTAGAAAATAGGTATGATTAATTTCCATTTCATGCCATCTTAAACTGGTTTGCTTGTCTTAGTTGGCCTGTTGGCCAGGTAGAGAGACCATCTTAAACCAGTAAAACCACCTTAACTATTTAAGACCCAAAAACAATCTCAGGCTTTTGTAAGAAGATTTCAAATGTTTTCAACTGTTGCTTGGCCAACCCCACCAACAGCATTACATTCAATGTTAGGCTAATTGTGTTCACAACCAATTTTACTTCTGTAATGTGGCACATTTCCTTAGCAACAGGATATTCAACAAGAAGGAATGTAGAGCAGACCTTGATTTTTTTCATTGTGAACTGGTGAATTGACTGAATTGTAAAAAGTGGGCTTACATTTAGATACTTCAATAAATGCACGTTTTTACAAATGCTTAGATATTTATCTATTGTTTAACAGTATCCAATAGTCTGCATTGCCTAAATTAGAAGTGATTTTGATGAAAGATTATAAAAACAAACATTCTTCAGGAAAATGCCTAAAGCACAATAAAGCCCAAGAATGTGCATTAAGAGGTCAATTTTTATGTCATGTTGACATTGCACCAAATTTAGATAAATCACACATGTGCTTCTCTGCAGAAACATGTATGTGTGTGTGTACAATGTGTGTCCAGTGGCACAAAGTGAAATGTCTGGTGAGTGGCGCTAAACGGTTAATGCTTTAGCTGGTTTCAGAGTTTAGCTCTCAACCCCAATTAGACACACTTGAACCAGCTAATCAAGCTCTTACTAGGCATTCTAAAAACTTCCCACCAGGTGTGTTGAGGCAAGTTGGAGCTAAACTCTGCAGGACACCGGCCCTCCAGGACCGAGTTTGGGCACCCCTGTATCTAGTAAAATAAATAAGCCTTTATTAATTGATAATCTGCACCTGCAAACAAACTTTATCTGAAAAGGAATAAAGGTTCATGGTGTTTTACTGCCACAAGTGTTCATTTCAGCTGGAAACTGCAATGAAATGCCTTTTGGAGTTTTACAACAATGAAGATAGAGTCCCATTTTTCCAGTGAGCCTATGTTGCAACATTCTCGCCAGGCCTCAGCAGACACTAGTCAGTTTCATAATTTATCCACTGACCCCAGATGGTACAGAGAGTGTGAGTCTGTGTGTGAGTGAAGAGAGAGACAGATTTATAATGCTTTTCTTCTCAAGACTCAAACCATGCCTATCACTCTGTTTCTAACGTCTGCCACACACTAGAGATTCAATCAGCACATCCTGCAGAGAGTCTCAAAAACCTCCCACGCAAATTTGACACAAGCTACCACCCTTCACATTTAAATATGAAATGTCTGTGACTCTGAAGTACTGCTCCATGGTTGGTTTCCTCTGGTGTCATGGGTGCCTTATCAGACTGTAAAAAACAGGCTGTTCTCATGTAAGACTCAGTCTTATAAACATAAGACTAGCCTTCCCTCACGTGTAATGAGTTAGAAAAGCTACAGGCAATTCTCCATGAATTTAGCAATAGGCTAACCTTCATACAATATTCAAATAGGTCATAAAACATTATAAGTCTAAATTAAAATTGATTTAGATAAAGGATGAGATCATTCATGATTATCAAGATGTGTGGTTTTTAATGAAACAGGAGCTTGTGTGTGTGTATAGTGGGTTCAGATGACTTCCTGCAGAATCAGCCACTTAGCCAAGAGCAACACCCAAGATTCCCAGAGTTAACAATATTCCAAACATCCGGGGCTGGATTCTCTACTTTCAACAAAGTCATGTGTATATACTACAATGTACTCACACATTTTCTAGATGGGAGTTCTTGGTGTCCCTTTATCAATAAATCCAAGGCTTTTCCCTCGCCATACCGCATTAATCACTTCAGAATCTTCAGTTTCACTGAAAACGTCAACTTCATATTACAAACCTTTATAGTTTTTGTATAAAGTAAACGTGTTAGATTTTTATTATAAAGTATATATTTGTATTGTTTTAATACATATATATATATCAAATTAATTTATTTGCATGATTTTTTTCCTGTAAGGAGGTTCACATAGTGAGATTTTGTCAGGTTTTTGTCCCCAATGTAGCACACACAGGCACACACTCATATAAAAACACGACAGCAAACAACTATCAGTTGTAGCCTGAAATAAGGTGGAGAAAAGATGCCTGGTGTGAGTATTAGTCAGAGAGGTTGAGCCTACAAACAGAGCATAAAGTCATTTTCTCCTTCATGAGAATCTCTCTCTCTGTCCACACATTCACTCACCGTCTCTCTTAGAATGGAGTAAAATGATGAAAGAGTTTGGCTATGCTTCTCAGGAAAGAGTGGAAAAATAATAAATGGAAGAAATTTAGTTTGGCTTTTAACAAAGACCTTTGTCTCTCACAGCTGTTCATACTTATACACACACCCGCACCAGTACACACGCCAGACAGCACCAGATCCACCCACTCTGAACAGTGAACTGGGGTTGCTCGTATATTATTCACATCTATTCAAGGGCCTCTCCACCCCCTATTCTTTCTCTTGGAACAAAAACACTTATCCATAGTAATTTTCTTATTCTTCACAAAATTACACATACTTCAGAAGAACATATCATAAACACAGGGCTCAGCAATAAAGATGACTCAGGGTCAGTGTTTGGAAAATATCACTAAACTAATTTTTTGGGTCATATACATGTTTTTATGTCTTCTATATATGTAATATAGAATAAATATAATCATATGTACAGAGACAATACTTTTTACATTTTCTAAGTTCACTATATCCCTAACAACCCAAGGAAACACTGAAAACATTATATATAATTAGATCTTAGAAGATATTTATACAGATATATGGAATATGTAGTATATAAAACAAAACAAAAACTTTAGATTAGGGAACACTATTCACTATTAATTAGTTGCTTATTAGTATGCATATTACTAGCATATCGGCTGTTTATTAGTACTTATAAAGCACATAGGCTATTAATGCCTTATACAGCATGGCCATATTCAAGATCCCTTAACCCTACCTAATACCTAAACATATCTACTATAACAGCTATTTACTATCAATATTCAGTAATTAGAAGTTTATTGGCCCCCATTTTATATTAGTGGCCTTCACTACTATGTACTTACATTTAAATTAATCATTTGGTACAATGCACTTACTGTGTATACATGTTTTACAATGTTCTTATATTTTAAAAATACCTGCATGTAATTACATCTGTATTGTAATTTATTTCTGTAATTACATTTATAATTACACTGTTGACCCATCTTAACCCACCCTTAAACCTACTTATACCACCAAACCTGTCCTTAACCTTACTCCTATCCCACCTCAATAGCAGCAAAACTATTTTGCAATGCAATATGAACAGAATAAGTACATTGTACTTATTTTTTATATAAGTGCATAGTAGTTTAGGCCACCTAATATAAAGTGGAACCAGTTTATTGAGGGAAAACACTTTATATTTGTGTTCCCATACACACGTGCACACACACACACACACACACACATACATACTAATAAATACATGGATAAATCAATTATTGTTTTAATTAAAACATTGGTTTTGTCAGTTTATTGAGGGAAAACACTTTATATTTGTGTTCCCATACACACGTGCACACACACACACACACACATACATACTAATAAATACATGGATAAATCAATTATTGTTTTAATTAAAACATTGGTTTTGTGTGATGTGAATTTTGATTATTTGAATGCGACTAATATAGCTTGATATAGTATGTACAATATGACATTTACTAGTCTTAAAATGATCATATTTTGCACCATTAACAATTTACAACATATATACACACACATATGTGTATGTGTGTGTGTTCTGGTATATGGTTTATGAGGAAATGTGTATAATGACATGGGTACTAAAATGTAAGCATGGTTTATGAGGACACTTCCTTTGTCCCCTTAAACCGAATGGCCTAAAAAACATACTAGTGGTTTTTGAAATTCAAACATTGCCAATAGTTTTCTGCAGGAGGTAGGTTTTAGGTGTAGGTTAGGATAAGCATAGGGGGATAGAATATACAGTATAAAAACCTTTACGCCTGTGGAGAGTCCCCATGAACCACAAATGGGAGAGAGTGAGAGAGAGAGAGAGAGAGAGAGAGAGAGAGAGAGAGAGAGAGTGTGTGTGTGTACGTGCAATATGTAGCTAATGCTTTGTGGTGTGGCAAGTAAAAAGTTTGGGCAGGGTAAGTACTAATCTAATGGCCTGACTATTAACGTATTAACTACTGATATCTTCATGATAAAGGTTCAACATTACATGAGATGTGTTTGTGATATCCAGACTGTCTTAATTAAAATAAAGAAAGACCCACCAAACCAGGAAGCATCAAGTATGACACATAAATTCAACATATATCTCCTCCATCCTGTGCCCTCTAACAAGGTACTACTAATGTGACTACATGCTCTAATAAGAATCATCCCATGCAGTGAACACTGTTTAATGTATGTGAACTATATGTGGAGTGCTAACCAGGCTCAGCCTGCCGTACTGTTGAGTGGAACCTTCCGCAAGAACTAACACTGTTCTAGAGTCATCATCACAATACTCTGGGGACTCCTGGGGGATTCCTCTCAAATATTCAACCCCCTCTCTCTTTCTCTGCCTTTTCTCCATCACTCTCTTCTCTCTCCAGCATCTTCTCCCTCCCCTCCCCCATGCTCTCCTCCACTTTCATCCCCCCATCTCCGGCAGCATTTACCCCAAACAGATGCTCGGTGCTCCTCATACGCACACCTGACCAAAAAAGGCATTTCTGCACTACATTACACCATGTAAATTACGAATCCCTGGTACGTGCGAACAAACACATCCTCTGGTGAAACACAAGCAAACATATTCATCCCTAGAGCAATTTAACACTGATTTAGACTGACACACATGCAACGGCTGTGGATAAGCCTTGCGTCCATGCAAGACTACTCAGATAGAACAAACACACCCATCCACACCGTAGAAAAAAACAGACAATAATCTAGTGCAGGTGTACACTGAAAACACAAGAAAACACACATATATGATAAAACAGTTGTATGATAATTTTGCCCCCCAAATAGTAACATATTTTATTTAGACAGCTTGCCCCACTGACACATCTTCATGCCTGTCTATCTGCACACACAAACCTCTGGTCTTTCTGATGGAAATGAGCTCATGAAAAGATTTTCCACTCACCTTTTCAATGTGTTTATAATCTTCAGTGACACAAGAGCTTTATGTAACAGTAGCACACATACACTCCTTGTTCTGACACTCTGGCACCCACACACACACACACACACACTCTCGCCGCCTGCTACACCACCCAAGCTGACAGCCTTCCTCTCGCTCCGCCCATCAACTAGTGGAATCGCTCAGGAAGCCAGCTGAAAGCCACTTCCTCTTGCTCCCAAACACTCACAAAGACATTGTTTAAAAAGAAAAACGAGATTATTTACCTGCTGCCTCCCCAGTCAGACCATTTCAATGGCTTTTAGTCAGTGCTGATGTGCAGAAGTGTGTTGTTTCTGCTCTCTGCTCTTTGGCTCCTGTGCATGCATATGCAGTTCACCACAGAGGTTCTTGCACCGAGCTGACAAGGAACACAGATACATTTCCACAACTGCCCCTCCCCCAAAGCATGTGTATGTGTGTCTAAAAGAAAGAGAGAAACCCTCCCTCTTAGAATCATTGTGCACTCTCTCACACACACACACACACACACAGCCCAAGCTCCTGTAATCAAAAGCTTAATCTTCAGTCTCACAATATTAGAGCGATAGATGATTAAAAAAGGAATTGCAACTGGCAACCCTTCAATAAACACACACATACACACGGTTGCAGTGGAGGTTGAGGTGATAAAGTGTTAGAGGATTACAAATGTGTGTGTAGCTGTTGTTAGTCTACATTTGGAAAGTAAAACAGTTACTCTGTCTGGTGTGTCTCTTGAGATCACTTAGGTTTGGCACTTTGGGATCCCAATAGGCTAATTGCAAGCTGAGCATTGCAGGTCACCATCATATGTTGTGTTTTGGATGCTGGTCTTCAGCGTTGGGATGCTGCTGTGCTGGTCACCAGGGTTCTTAACTAGCTTGATCTGCTTGGCTTCCTTGTTCAGCCAAAGTCAATGCTGGTTAATCAGACTATTCACCAGTGAACATGCTGGCCCTGCAGCTAGAATAGCATCAAACCAGTATTTTCTAGGTTAAACCAGCATAGAAATGCATAATGGTCTGAGCTGTTCCATTCTAATGGGAGCCTGCATTTGCCTCTGAGTAAAAATAAAATAAAATAAAATTCATATCTCACAACTCTATATCTCATTTATTGCATTGAAACATTATTTTTCATAATTGTGGGTATCTAGTGTCGGTATCTCACTTTTTTCTCTCCTTTTCTTTTATCTCACTCATTTATTTCTTAGTTTAAACCTTTTTTTTTCTTTGGAGCCATTATGTTTTTTTAATGTTTTTGAAAGAAGTCTCTTACCAAGATGGCAATATTATGAAATATTACAGTTTAAAATAATTGTATTCTATTTGAATACATTTTAAAATGTAATTTATTCCTTTGATGGCAAAGCTGAATTTTCAGCAGCCATTACTCCAGTCTTCAGTGTCACATGATCCTTTAGAAATCATTCTGATATGCTGATTTAAGAAACATTTCTTATTATTATCAATGTTGGAAACAGTTGTGCTGCTTAATCTTTTTGTGGGGATGTGCAGTATATTTTGATTCATGCTTTAAGAAAGACTAATTTTCAGTAGATGGATGGGTATAATAATTTAAAAACAAAATGTCAATTAAAAGTGCAGTGATTTTTGGTCAGCAGTTGTGAGAAGAGTAGAGCATTTGTTGGGCAGATCAGCTTTAGAGGAATATAATGGAATTAATTTATCAGTGATCTGATTACAGAGATTCATTATGTGTACTAATGGAATCATCTCATGGAGTTAACCCTTCGGATTACTCACTAAAACATAATTACATTAATACTCCCATCCATCAACATCATCACGAAAGGCTGCATTCAGTGAAATAACAAATTATTCTTTAGAGTTTAAGATGCATTTGAGACTGAGCGAGAATATGTGTATGTGTGTGAGAGTGCATGATTTCAATTCTAATTTGAGGCCATCTGGTGTCTCCAGTAGCTGCTGGCCTGCCCCACTGCCCCATGGGATTACCATGAGGATGTCAGTGAAGCCACTCTCACCCTGATCTCAACACAAAGATGGTAATCAATCATTTATACAGATGTTTTGTTTGTGCATTCAACAAAGGCTGAATTTGACATGAGTGCTTGTAATGTTCCTAGTGGACATATAGAAAGTAAAAACAGTAATAGTGTGAAATGATATTACAATTTCAAATAATTGTAATATATTTTAAAATGTAATTTATTCCTATGATGGCAAAGCTGAATTTTCAGCATCATTACTCCAGTTTTCAGTGTCACATGATCCTTCAGAAATCATTCTAATGTACTTATTTGCTGCTTGAGAAACATTTTGTTTTTATTATCAGCATCATAAATGTCTGTTGAGCAATTTAATGCATCCTTCCTGCATACATGCAGTAAAGAAAAATCGTACTGTCCCCAAAATTTTGAACGGGAATGTACTGTGTTTCTTTTGAAAAAGTAAAGTTTATTTGTCACTCATAAATCTAGTAGTGAAATATGCTCTTTGCAGATTGTCTACTTAGTCACATAAAATATTATAAGATATATAAACAATTATAATGATAATCTAAAAAGGTTATAAGACAGAACGAAAAAAGCATAATCACTGTAATTAAACTGCAATTATACCTTAACTATACAGAAACAACATTGCGTAATATTTTTTTGTCACATGATTGTCACATGATTAATAACTAGTACATAGTACAAAAGTGTCACAAAGATATTAGTCAATACAACAGATGACCCAGCATGATTCAACCAAAAACAAAGCAGAATTTGAATTATTATAACAGCTATTATAACAGCTTGATGACATATAGCTGTGCTCTGTTTATTGAGGAAGGTGCTGCATCCTCTGCTGCCTGTCTTCCCTCTGACTAAGACAGGAAGAAAGAAGAATAACAAGAGATGCCACAGAGAGATAAAGAAAATGATGGCTGGGAGGGAATGAGAGCGAGAGGGAGAGAGAGAAGGGACGGAAGGAGGGAGTGTGACGAAGAGGCTGATTAAATGGATTTCCCCTCTTGTTGCCATGGCAACAGTGGTAGTGGATGAATGATTTTCAGTACAGTCGGGTAGCTGTGAGGAATAAAGGAGGAATAAAAGGAGGACAGCACAGAGCAGCATTTTCTTCTGCCTGAAAATGTTCATTGTAATTGCTGCCGTCCACCCACAGTGGGACAGACAGCTGTACTAAGAGACTGTATAATTGTGGGTGAAAGATGCTGAGTAGTTTGGTTTTTTCTAAAGCTACCCACAAACACCGCTTACGCAAACAAAAAAAACCCCGCAAGATGATGCATTGATGTTTTGAATGCTCATACAGACAGCTCTTAAATGTCTGTGAGGAACAAAATTCACGGCACACCAAAAGCATAAGAAAAAGATAACATACTGCACATATTGATAGTTACCAGGGAGTCATATCTCTTTTGGAATAGACAAACCAACAAAGACAACAACTACAAGAGGCAAATTTGGCAAGTCATGTGACAAATATAAGTTGCATTATTATATTTTCCATATTAATAATAGTCATAATTTGTGACTGTAATACTTAACGGTTCTCTTAGTTCTTTCTTCACTTAAACAGCTTTACATCTACAAATAAATATACATTTTGATCTTGATTCATCTCAGTAGTCTAATAAAAGCTGTTTTATTTTACACTGAAGTGAGTCACCTCATGGGGGCTGACATATTGAGATCACATGACCAGCCGAATATTATGCACTTTATTTCACTATGAACTATGGATGTTTGTTACATACAGTTCAAACGTTTTGTTATAAACTTACAATAAAACAATCTTCTCAGAATTGCAAGTTTATATCTGACAACTGCTAACAAAGCTAACAGCTAGCTAACAATGTCAGAATTGTGAGATATAAACAATTATAAACAAGAATATTCTGTTTATATCTCAAAATTTCTGAGGTTAGATTTAAAAACTGAACATGGGTCTTTGAGAAGCGGCTTCAATAACATAAGTGTTATCATAAAACAGTGAAACTTTAAAAGAGTGACAAGAACAAAATATATATTTTGTTAAATTAGTAGTTTACTAAAGGGGAAGGTAAGAGGTGGACACCAAAGACAAACTAATATTTAATAGCGCCATCTAGTGGTTAACAGCAACAAATGCGGAGCCCACTGCATTTCTACCTGGAAAAGAAATGCTAATTTAGATAGAAAGTAAGTTTGACCATAACATATGATTGGGAGAAAAAGTAATTCATGAAACGTTGTGTTACTTTTTTTTATTTTTAAATTACTGATTTTTAACTGAGCAAAACTCTACTGGCCTACAGTGAAAGATGAAAAAAAAAACAGAAATAACAACAAACTAATACTAATACCACTAAGAAAGAGAAGAATTTCTAGTAACAAAAACACATCCAAAACAGAGAGAATTTTGATAATCTTCTTTTTGCCATGAATTAGACAGATTTTCAGTTCATTCTTCATCCCCTTAACCTTTAAATATTTACATCTAAATAAAGTGTTTACCTAAAGAACCATGTAGGTTAACTGTAAACATGGAGCATGGGCCATGTTTCAAAGTTACACTGAAAAATCATAGTAGTATACTAACATAATTGACCAAACTGCTTTTCAAAATCAATGCTTGGAAGAGCTCACAACAGCACACACTGAGGACAACACCACAATGCACATCTGCTGGCCAGAGCTCTGTCACTGCAAAGGGACAAAAAGACGATCTACCATGCGATGTTCTCTGAAAAATACTCTGATCTGAATTTTTTGCAGAATATGTAGCATGCATTACAAGACACGCTTTGTTAAAAACAACTACGTTTATAATCTATGTATCTATGTAATATTTATAGATTATAGTTTAGTTGATTTTAAGGAAGTGTGTTTTCTAATGCAATGTTTATTTTTTTAAATAAAAGTCTATGTATGCTTCTATAATGTTTCTTCTTTATATATGTTGCATATATTTTAATGTATCTTTTATGTCTCTTTCTCCTCTATGCTATTTAATAGCCCACAAAAGCAATTTGACAGTGGTTCACAAACTTCGGTATCAAGATTTATTCATTTTAAGACTTTCTTCATAATGTTTCAGAAATCTGAAACTGGTGGTATCTTACGTTGTAAAAAATAAAAAATAAATAAAAAGGTTCAAAAGGGTCCCATATTTTCCCAAAATAGTGAGTAAACATTGTGTTCAGAATAAAACCTAACACATCAAATACACTGATTCAAACCACACTTCTCCATTTTCATCATTCTGAACAAACGTTTATATAATACAAGATGATAAATAACAAACAAGAAAAGAAAAAGAGTTGTACTGCTTACCCCATATAACCAAAGAAATGAGAACGCTAAGGCCGATGACGCATCACGGGGGCGGGGCTAAGCACGTTCAGTTGCCGGGAACGCAAATAGCACGTGGCTTGTAGCCGGAGGCTGCGCCTGCATTGGTTCACGTTTTTCCGCACAGTTGAGTTGTAAGATGGCGGCGCGGTGGGGAACAGGCGAGGAGATGTTAAAAGCCTGTAATACTCAAATGTTCTCACCGGTGAATCTTGACGAGGTAAGAACAGCACATATTGATACTTAGAGAGTGTTGCGCCAGAATGAAATTGTTGACATTGATCACGGTGTCAAATATTCGAGGCAAATACGCGATGATGTGCAGGACTTTGTGACACGTGGATGGTGATGGTGATGGTGATGGTGAGATAGCTTTTACAGTTCTTCTTGCCACCTGTGAGTTTATTTAAGAAATGGTCGTAGGGAAAAAAAAGCATTTATCACTTTCCAAGTGTTGGACTTTCCAATTTCTTGCGTATCCATGCAGAAGTCGCATGTCAAGGTATGACTAACGTTACACAAGTTTGCTCCTAGCTGATGTTGCTATGCTTCTGCATTCTCGAGACCAGTGATTTAACTACATAGTCGTTTCTCTCTCTTTAGAAAATAAATATATAAAAAGTACAGTTTTGCATTTTGTGAGCCATAAATGCGTTGTTTTGGGTTTTAATATGATGGTGATGAATAATCTGTAACCAGGAGTGGTTAGCCGTTTAAATGTCAGATCTAAAGAAGGCTATTTTATTTTGACATTATTTATTAGTGATTCCCTAATACAGATATTCCTTTATTGGTCAGATGTGGCTTTCTGATTGCAGTTTGTTACATATTCCAGTGACTCTCACTCCCACGTGGTTCACTCATTTTAAGAATGAAACTACCTGCCTTTGTATTCATGCATGGTCGTTAATGTTACCTTGAACGTTTCACTCGGAAACTGCAATTGTTTTAGTAAGTTATATTAGGCCTGATAAAGTTAAAATGACATATCACGATTGGTATTTCAACAGATGGCATCTGTCACTTATATTATTTTTCACGCTAGCATTTTTAAATATTATTTCTGCTCTGTTCGGTTGCATTTATTGTCTTTTGCATTGTCGTGACTGAATAACAACGTCTGGCCGAAGTCGTTCATTGCGGTTTGCGTTGATTCGCTGTCCAGCACGTGGTGCAGGTATGAGTGGGCCAGTCGTGTTGGGCCGTGTGTATTTACTGACAGTAGCCTTTCATTCAGCCCGTGTTTAGTTTTTTAAACGCAATGGTTTATTATAATCAAACTGGCCTGATTATTCAACCAGGATCGCTTTTAGGAAAATAACACGCCGGATTTGTTGTAGCAAGGCGTGTTGTGATCTGCCGGTATTGGGTTTGCCCAGTAATGCACTGCGGCAGGATGACGCGATGTGCGCAACACGTGGTTGTAACTTAAATGAACGCATTTATTAACTGGACATGCTTGCATTTAGTATTTCTCGTATTTAACACTATTTCAAATTTAGTTAGTTTAGTTCTGTTAATAAATGATGCTGTGAACTGTATTAACACCAGAGCTGCTACTGGACAGGCCAGCAATTACAAGCCTCAAGACAGAGCGCATTGTTTGCTGTTGTGCAATGTCCTTTTTTTTAAATTTAGGAACATGGACTTGTTTACAGCCTCACCTAATGCAGACGCCACCTTGCAGTGATTTATGGTTTTAGACACATACATAAAAGTATTAATCTAAAATCTAAATATGAATACTTAATTTGTTCAACTTTAGCATCAGCAAGGCTGTCCAGTAATCTAATAGAACAATAATAATAGAAAGGTGCCTACAGTTTAAAGTTGAAATGTTTTTGCTGATTGGTCTGGTTTGCTGATGGCTCAAGCAAGACCAACCATTGCAAGTCTGCATGAAATAAAATGGACAATTCTTAATTCTAACAGCTTCTTTTTAATGCCAACTTTAACCTGTTTTTTCCTTCTCTTGCAGGTGGAAAGCTTCACTGCCAGCTGTCTGGAGTATCCTGGCCTTAACAATGGAGATGCTCTGGAGGCTTTACAAGGCTGCCTTGATCCTTCTATTTTGTCCATTTTTGAGGACAGCCCCACTGGAGACGTAAATAAAGCCTTTTATAAACTGGCAAAAGAAGTCTAGTTCATTGCATGAATTGCTTTGAGCATAATGTGTTGTTTTGTTGAGTGTCACTTGTTTTGATTTCACTCAGCAATGGCATTTATAAGTCGTTTCCTCAGTTTCAGGTTAAAAGTAATATTGATGAGGAAAGTGAAGCGACGCTGCTCACAGCTCTCACTGAAATACTTGACAATGTTGATGATGAAAACTTGTCCCCTTTTGACACTCTGCCGGATTCAGACCTGTTCTCAGGGCAGAAGGGTCAGGAACATTCACCAGTGAGTCTTCACCTGTCTAAGCATGTCAGGAATGCATTGGTTGTTTATTCATTTCATTTTGCAGGACAGCTCAATGAATTTTCAGATATCAATTTTCTTTTTTCCACTCTAGCTGAGAAAGTTCCTTGCACGTTCTCCTCCAGAGTCAATGATTCACACAAGACAATTTCCTGGGAAGGTATTTAAGTTCTTAAATCTTTCTTCATCAGTTTGAAAAACAACAAAATTATAACATATTATTAGATTTAATTTTTTATTAATTTTAGATGGCAGCATGACCGGTTCTAATTGGGGCTACATAATTTGGGATATTGTTATTAATATCATTAATGCTAATAATAATTTGATACTTTGTAAAGAAAATTTGTATTAGTTTAATTTTTGCCATTACTGTGTTTTACTGTAAAATAAAATTATTGGCTATAAAAAAATGGCTGTATAATACAATTAATTCCTTCAGTTTCAAATGTTGAACCATCTTGTATTTTGGGGAAAAACTGCATGGGGAAATAAAGCTTAACAACATCCAGTTTATAAGCACTTCTCATTACAAGTTTGTGAAAATGGCTGACGTGTTGTGTTCCCACATGCATAAGCCACCATAACTTCTTTTGATTCCTAACTTTATAGGCATAATGTAAGACATGTTACGTTTGAATTTTATAGAGTCTCCCACGAATGCAAAGAACGTCCCAGCAGAACAGTGAAGGAGAAGAGGAAGATGGAGACGCTAGTTTTTCGACCCCCATAGCCAATGTTGATTTGTCATCACTGGATGAATTTGACTGGTGCCTTCCTGTGTCCTTAGAGCAGGATGGAGAGAGTATGCCTGTTACGCTCAGTGATTTAGTAAAACACATGCACCCTTACTGCATGACATTATGTGTGGAAGGAGAAGGACAAGAGCATCTTCTGCCTGAGAGGGGCCTTGTGCTAGAAGTGCTTGATCAAGGAGAGCATGGAGAGCCCATCCTAGCAATCCCAGATCTCACCATCCCTCTTTCTCACACAAACTCCGCAGAAGGTGAACAAAGAGTCCCGGAGAATGGCATAGACAAGCCAGAAGCAAATCCTGAAGATAGTGCTGAAAAAGTCCCACCTCCTTCTGAAGTAGCTTCTGTGGAGGAGGAGAAAGAGGTTGTCAAGGTACGTAAAGGGAAAAAGAAAAGTAAACATCTTGAAGCCCCTTTGGTTGAACAGAGAGTTTTGAGAAGCTCAAGCGTTAAAGAAGAGCCCCAGAAGAAATGCCCGGAAGAACAAAAGAAGAAAAAGGTGACTTTCTCATCTGAGCTCTCATCAGCAGAGCCCAAAAACGCTAAACTTGATCGTCCTACAGAGTTGATGACCCTTAAAACGCAGATTGAGAAGGAGCATATCACAACCCCTCAAGCTGAAGCAAAAATCACTGACTTGCAGCCAGAGAACAAACCTCTTGAAAAGTCTGTGGAGGAAGAACCCTCAAAACAAGGACCTGTTGGTGAACAACCTGCTGTTTGTCAGCCCAATGAAACTAAACCCAAACCTCTCAGTTTACAGCAATACCGTCTCCTCCGCCAGCAGAAGAAACCAGATCCGGTGGACAAAACGGAGGATTACAGCACTAAATGGCCCAAGTTGCCTGAACCGCCCAAGGAGCTTCCCCCAATACCCTGCCTGCCAGACTCCAATCCCAAAGATCCACGTAAAACCATACATACTCCTGTTAAAAAAGACCTTGCACCTGAAATCATGCCCGCATGGCACCCGAGAGGCCCCGCTGCTCCCGACCCTTAAAACGCAGATTGAGAAGGAGCATATCACAACCCCTCAAGCTGAAGCAAAAATCACTGACTCGCAGCCAGAGAACAAACCTCTTGAAAAGTCTGTGGAGGAAGAACCCTCAAAACAAGGACCTGTTGGTGAACAACCTGCTGTTTGTCAGCCCAATGAAACTAAACCCAAACCTCTCAGTTTACAGCAATACCGTCTCCTCCGCCAGCAGAAGAAACCAGATCCGGTGGACAAAACGGAGGATTACAGCACTAAATGGCCCAAGTTGCCTGAACCGCCCAAGGAGCTTCCCCCAATACCCTGCCTGCCAGACTCCAATCCCAAAGATCCACGTAAAACCATACATACTCCTGTTAAAAAAGACCTTGCACCTGAAATCATGCCCGCATGGCACCCGAGAGGCCCCGCTGCTCCACCAACGCCTGAAGCCTTGCTCACCCCACCGGCTTCACTGATGGCTTCCTCTAAGAAACCTGCAACTTCTAAACCACCTTCTGATACATCTAAAAGTTCACCTCAATCAGTCCACCCCTCACCCCAGAAACTACCTGCTCTCATCAGTGTGCCACAAAACACTATTCATACCAAGTCCTCTGCCCCCATCCGACATGTGGCTGAAGTGGCCCCTGAAAGGACTGTTTCATTATCAGTGTCTACTACATCTGGAGGCCCTCAAGGTCTCAATGCACAGAGTCATAAGGAATGTTTACATGGGATCCCCAATGCTGCTCCATCCAAAGCTCCCTCAAGGCCTCAGATGATCACTACACAAGTTGAGAGCTCAAACTCTAGCTCTCATGAACCTAGTGCTGCTGTGCCTGCAAAGAGAGAGACCAAGCAGGTTGTTTTGGCCCCTGTGTCTGATCAAGCCAAAAACACCCTGCCAACTAATTCTAAAAAGCTGACCTCACGGTCACAGCCTCATGTTGCACCAATAGCTGCTCAGCCGTTTTTCTCGGCTCAAGTTCAGGCCAGAGTTGTTGAACTGGCAGAGCAGATGAGGATGGCTTCCTCTGAGATCCCCAAACTGAAGAACACCACAGTTGAGCTGATTGAGTCTTTCACAAGTGAAATTGGTGAGCGTTTGTTCATATGTTGTTAGGTAATAATTTCTGTGGAGTGGTTTATAATAAACTTTTTCTTTTAGGTATTGAAGCTGCTGATCTTACAAGCCTCCTGGAGCAGTTTGAGGAGTCTCAGTGTAAGTGATATTATCTCTGAGCTCTTACTCTGAAAGTAAGTGTTTACCAATGAGGGTTGTTAAAATCATGCTACAAGTCAAGCTGACTATGTGAAGGATGTTAATGCTGAGCACAGCAGAGCTTTCTTTGGAAACGAGTGCCCTCTTAATGAACATGAACACCCATACTGCCATCTTTAGAATGCAGACCATTCGTTTGTAAGCAACTAGGCCAACTTTTGAACTTGGAAAAAGTTGGCATTCCTGGGATGAAAGCGTTTGTGTCCATGTTGCCAGGTCAAGCACAGATTGCAAGTACAGAATTCACAATTAAACATGACTTAGTGATTAGATTAAACTTATCACAAAACAAACATCTTATATTGACATAAGTGTTCGGTTCAAATGAGGTAAAGGTTTGTTTCCTTTTCTTAGTGATATTCTGTGTTTAACCTGAATGGTTATTGTTTTACGTATTTTACAACAACTGCCCAAGTCACATAGAACATTACTAAAGTTATGCAGATTGAATATATTTTTGGTCATTCCAATAGGAATGTGTGATCAGGATCAGTAGTGTCCCTTGAGGGCAAATAATTTTCCCCACAGAATTTGCTAATTTTCAAGTTGGTCACGTGAATTCGCCATGCTGACCAACTGATAATTGATTGATGAAGTGATGTCAGTATGAGCTGTGCTTTATACAAGCTATGCTATTAATAATAGACAGTTAGTTTTGCTTGTATCACCACACCTGAAGATTAGGGTCTGTTCCTTTAAGAGAGGGCGTGGCTTCAGTGAAAACAGCTGCTATGTGCTCATGCTCATTGAACTGCTGGAATTCTGCCCTGTTAACAAAACCATTTTAAAACCAGTTGGCTGTCTTTGTCTGTAGATATGCTGGGTCGGAAAACTGACGGTGTATCCATTAAGCAAGCATTTATCTTTAGTCTGCTGCTTCTCAGCTGTTGAGTGGGCAAATGTAGTGCATTTTTGTAGAGTATCACAATACATTATGCTGCTTGTGGCCGTGTTCTGCTAGATGCTGGACAGTGATTGTTTCAGTTATTTTAAGGGTCTGTCCCATCTTACTCTCCTGTATTTGGTCATTCACAACCCTACTTTTTCTTTCCAGCCAAAGAAGAGCAGAGTGTACCGGAGGTCTGTGGTAGAGCAGCCGCTGTAGGAAACTCCAGGTGAGTATCATGAGGCAAAGTGATGGAGTTACCCTACAGCCCTTGTGCTGCTCTCGCACCAAACTCAATGTTTGTGTGTGTGGCCATAGGCCACTTTTCACCAAGACCTACCGAAACAAATGAAGTCCCCCATCATGGCTTCAGAATGTAAAGGTGGATGGAGACAAACATAAGCGTAGCTTGTGTTAGTCTGAGCGATGTTTTAACAACATTAGTAATTCAGTGCTTTTGACATTGTTGCCACTGTTGATTGTATTTATTTATTTTTTTGTTTTGAATTCAGTTATGAGCAGGTGGAGACTAAGGCCGTGGAGAAAACCCGCAACCATGACCTGGGAAGCACTGCAGGTATGGTGTTTTTATTGTGTGTGTGTTTGTTTTTAAATAAATTAATGTTTTGTGCATGTATACATTTTTATTCTTCAAAACTACATGGTATATGTTGTTGTTGTTGTTGTTTTTTTTTGGGGGGGGGGTATATAAATTAAATACATATACACTACTGTTCAAAAGTTTGATGTCTGTAAGATTTTCAATATGTTTTTGAAAAGTCTCTTAATGAATCCTTTTTTTGTTTGAATGAATTTAAAAAAAAAAGTGTTATGAAATATTATTTCTAATAACTTTTCTTTTAATATTTTCTCATTTTGTATTCCATTGCTCCAGTCTTCAGAGTCACATGATCCTTCAGTAAACATTCTAATATGCTGATTTGGTGCTCAAAAAACAATTATTTTTTTAATAAATGTTGATAACAGTTGTGCTGCTTATTATTTTTGTTGAAACCATGATACATTTTACTTTTGAGGATTATTTGGTGAATAGAAAGGTCAAAAGGACAGCATTTATTTAAAAAAGAAAAATCTTGCTCTCCCCAAACGTTTGAACGGTAGTGTACATATAGCTTGTTCATTTAAAATAAATGGCACATGGTTTGACTTATGTAATGCAAACTAATTCATTCATTTAAATGCACATCAATTTTGAGGCCACTGTATATCAAAATTGGTGTTTTAAGCCTTTATCATTTCTTTGAATAAAAGTAAACTCCATTCAAATGACTCTTCCCATAGGTCTTACACCTCCTGCCACTCCCCCACACCAGGTGTGGAAGCCTATTGCACCAGTTTCACTACTGGGGAAAACCAAGAAGTCAGAGGTCCTTAAACCAACTCCTAACAAGACCATTCAGATAGAGGCAAGACCAATACCTTCAAATAAGATGCGCAGCAAGCCTCGTGCTCCTACTTCTACTGGACAGACTCAGCCTTTCTCCCTTGACCACGACTACTGCCTCCCTCCAAAAGAACCCTGTCAAAATGAAGTTGGCAGTCGGTGGAATGTCAAACAACAGCCTAGCATTGTTATCAAGACCGTTGAGCTGCCGCCCAACAAGCCAGCCCAGAGCAGCATCTCCAAAGCAGTTACAGAGGGAACCCAGAGAAATCTCAACCTCAGTCAACCTTCTGCAGATAGGTGTACATTAAATAGCTCTGCTTTGGAGACTCCGGACACCTCTCCAAACAGACCTGACTCTGAAAGCTCTTTACTGGGTGAAGCAAAATGCAACCAGCAGAAATTTGTGAACTACTCTGAGCGTTCCTCCAGACAGTACCAGCAGGACAGAGGCCACTCGAAGCGAAGATACAGAGCCCGATCCTCTAGTAGCTCAGAATCCAGCTCCGAGTCCTCAAGATCACGTTCACCACCTAGGAAAAGGTCAGCTTTGATGTGGTTATACACATTTATAATGATTAGAAAGGAATGTTGAAAGCACATCATTCTAGAGGATTTTGCCAAACGTGTATTTTTACATTTTACAGATACAGGTCTCGTCTCTCAAGCAGCAGATCAAGTTCATCATCTCGGTCTCGTTCCCGATCCAGCTCAAGGTCATTTTCCCCACCCCGCCGGCGACGGTATTCATATTCAAGTTCACACTCTGGATCCTGGAGCCGCAGCCGCTCTCGATCCAGATCCCGCTCCTCTGACATCGGGCATAGGCGTTGGAAAAGTCATAGAAGGTGGCCACATGTTTCAGTGTAACATAGTATCTTTGAGATACTATTACAGTTTCTATTAATGTTTTGAATTTGATTGTTTTTATTTTCCATTTTCATTTGAAAGTTTTAGTAGATATGTTGTTCATATTTTTTTAATTTGTTTATTTTAGTTAAGACATCAAGTTAAAAACTTAAAATTAAAATGAGAACACTTACTTTGGCAACTAGCTGAAATCAAGTTTACTTGTAGATTATATTTTATTTCAAATAACATGTTTTTTTATGGTTATGTTTTAGTTTACTATAATAATCCTAATATGTTTTGATTTGATTTTATTGATAGCCCTGATCAAAGATCTGGTTACTGGTGTTCACAAAATTCCAATGAGGATTCAAAAACACACAAGGAGAAAGCAATTGTGAGTATTTCAATCAAGAAAGATGTGTCCTTTGGACTTTTATCAAAGGCACCTTGGTGATTTCTAACATCATAATTGAAATGGTGTGTAGGAGGAGCGGAGAATTGTTTATGTTGGACGAATTCGTGGAAGCATGACTTGTAAAGAGCTGAAGGAACGCTTCTCATTCTTCGGAGAGATTGAGGAGTGCACTGTGCACTTTAGAGAAAATGGGTATGGCTTTTTTAATTGTATTTAGTTGGTATATTGTTTAAACTAAAAAAAGAATGTTACTAACACTCTTGTTATTTCAGGGACAACTATGGCTTTCTTACATACTACAACATGAAGGATGCGTTTGACGCTATTGAGAATGGAAGCAAGCTGAGAGAGCAGAATGAGCTTCCATTTGACCTGTGCTTTGGAGGCAGGAGACAGTTCTGCAAGACCAGTTATGCTGATCTTGGTGAGCTTAGCATCATGTCTTTTTTTCTTTAACCCTTAAATGCTTTAATGTTTTGCCAACACTACTACATATCCAGGTCTTTAGTGACCCGGACCTATATATCCAGCATGGATGGATCTGCTCTGCAGTAAAGCCATTCAAACCACTTCAATTTTTGCTGATGATATTCGTTTGTTTTATAATGGCCTACGGTAATTATGAGTGAAACATCACGTCATCATTGTGTATCAGTGCCACCTCGAGGAATAAAGGTGCATTGCACATATTGAGTCATCAGATATGTAAACATGGTTGTGCAGGAAAAATATACTTACACATTTACATACCTTGGGTCTCTAGAACCCTATACACCTTTTTACAAAAAATTTATCTGAAAACCGGAATTTTTTTTTTCTTAATTTTTTTATAATGAATAGATTGAGGAATACTAAGAAAGTAAAAGTTTAAAACATGAAAGGGGGAGAGGGTAGGGAATGATGTTCCCGGTCGCTAAAGACACGAGGTATGCATTTAATATATAATATTTATATATTTATAAATGTATATTTTTTGCAACTGAACTTTTTATGCTATTCAGGGTGTCGTGTTCTCAGGTGATAAATGAAACCAGTCTCACTAAATTTCTTCAGCAACGTGTAGCCTCTCCATTTCTGATTCAGATTTTACATATTGCTATTCTAGCATCAGTTTTGGTCACAGTTAAGTGCATCAACACTGCTGACATATTTACATGTTGTAACTTTAGGGCAATAGTTGATGTTTCTGCCATATATTTCCGGTTGGTGAAATTTTCGTGCATCACTAATTTAGTCTCTGAAAATGTTCCTGTCAAAGACTCCAGATGCTAGTTTGTTTTTGGTTTCTTTCAGATTCAAACCGGGAGTACGATCCACAGCCTACAAAAGGCAAATTTGATGCACTAGACTTCGACACTTTACTCAAACAGGCTCAGAAGAACCTGAAAAGGTAACGATTAGTTAAGCCACAGGAGAGAAGACCGATTACCTCTGAGCAAAATGCTGCCCCACACTTCCAGAGTTGCCTCTCAATTACTGTTTTGGGTTGTTTTTGTTTGTTTTGTTTTTCTCTTTGTGTTTTTGTTTGTTTCTGCAAGTTTACACCTTCTATTGAAGTGAAGATTTGTAAGAAAAATTGAAAGTGCAAAAAAAAAAGATCATGAAATATAATGAAACTGGAATGAAATAGAATTTTTTTTAAAGGATTAAATTTATTTAAATGTTTAATCTGAATTGCTGAATGTTGGATACATTTTAAAATGAACTGAATGGAAACATTATGTTGGGGAAAACGGGTTTATAATGCTGAATTTATTTCAACCTAAATAAACCTGAGATAAAAATTATTTCTTGTCTTTTCTAAGATTAAAAATCAATGTCATTCTCTCTTGAACAGACCCTTGTAACATACACGTAAAATTTGTGTCAGATGTCGTCCAAATAAGCAACATATTGATTAGTGTATAAATAAATGGGGTTCTCATTTTACAGAAAAATTCAGATGAATCGCATGTCATAGCTCAATTTTAAGTGAGCGTGAACTTACAGTGCTTTCGAGCTGCTGTTAGGCTACGTGAGAATATGGTGTCTGTATGATTATATGCTGGTTATAAGGCCAATAACAAAGCCATGAATCTGAAGCAGGTAGTCAGTGGAGCCAGTGGTCCTTTTTGGTTGATTGAAAATCAGATGCACAGCTGTGTTCTGGATCATCTCTGTTTTGTCTGTTTCTCTAATTGTTCTGGATTGAAGGCTGGTCAGCAGAGCATTGCAGTGGTCTTGATCAGTACCTTAACTTGCCATGTTCATTTGTTGCTGCTCCGTAAACCTCTTGACACGTTTGCCACTGTGATGACAAACGCATGTAGATGGAAAGAGTTAAGGAACAGAGAAGACCAGTTTTAGAGATGTTTTTATGATATTAATATCAACATAAGTTAATTATCTTTTGTATTTATAGAGATGTACCTCCTTGGTGAATACGTTTTCGTCCTAGTCTCACACAAGAAGCAACACTACTGTGTTCCAGTATATGACGATATAATCGTAGTAGAATGTTCAGGTGCAAATAAATAAACTGCAACCTGATGACACTATTGGAATGTTAACTGACCTGCACAAAAGGAATTCGGTATGGAAGTGAGAACACAAATAGCAAGACATAAGTGCTACTTTGAAGCTCAATTTACTGTAAATGTTTACAGCTCGAGTTAAACATAATCATATAATGATACACTTGATATATCAAAAAATTTCCAGAACGTGAGCTGTATATTCACTTTGTGTTTCTAACAATAAACGCATGACATCCATGACATTTTTTTTTTTACTGCTGTAATGCAGGAAAATAAGAAATCATGTTCTGCTTTGTCTCTGTTTAACTAGTCTAAAATTATTCAAATGTCATGCGTCTCGTATAAATACATTTATGGACATTTAGTCACGAGAACACTTTCTCGGATTATTCATTCTGGACGATGTGCGTTGAAACTAGCGCTGAAGCGATGGAACGAACCATTCACGATACATAGAGGGGTGATATTTCATACGCAAGAGGCCAATGGCCGCTGAATGTGATAGGTAAACATGCCCTAGCTGAACTATTTTATCCCCAAAAAATATATCATTGTAATTCCTATATTGTAATGTCTCTGCTATTGTACTATTAATGAACGTTATTCATAGCCGCACTTTTAAGTATGCGCACGTCTGCACAGAGACTGTGGACGTAAGAGATGTTCATCTCAATTCTCTTCCGGTTTCACAGAAATCATCTACGTTTATTAATATAGGTCGTTTTCTACTCTTTGTTTATTCAGAGAACACTAACCTTATACAACACAATAATTAATAAACAAGGAAAAGGACACTGGGTTAGAGATACAAAGGAACATTTTATACAACTTAAAAAATACTTGGTCTTTATCATCTTTTTAATGCAAAGAGTCTCCTATAATGACAGTGTCTCTGATTTTGCTCAGAAACACAAAGTTCCTTTGTACTAATAAATGTACACGTATAATTGTATAAAAGGTATCCACAATTATTATAGGATGAATTAAATGAAGAGGTTGCCCTCCACCATTCTCATTCAGACTGGACAAGAGCTAATATTCCCGCTGCCCCTTTAAGAGCTTTGCTAGAGATTTGTTTTCAGACTCGCACAAACCGTCCTTTACTGGTTCAAACCAGTTTTCTGAGTCTGCGCAGTAAGTGTAAACAGGAAGAAGAGTGCAAAATTAAACCGCGTCGACGAACATTGCGTTACATTGACAGGATCTGTTTGAAGTCGCAATGCAGGTGTACAGTAAGCTTAAAGGTCATTAATTTATGTTTAGCACATGATGTAAAGTGACTCGACGAAAGTTATTAGAGAAAACATCGGGTAATGCTAATTTGCGGTTCTGGCATCGTTGAAACACGGGTCCAGTTCGCTTGCACCAGAGCGAGCAGACAGTCCAGATATAGTCCAGAAAGCCTTTAACACTGTACGTGAATGACTGTCGTGTTTTTAACGAAGAAATCTGCAGCTAACGTTAACGTTAGTTCGTGCAGATAATCTGCATCCGATAGAATTCCGCTCCCTACCGGTGACTCGATGACCTACTAACCCAGTAGTGAATCGAGTTAGTGTTTCTGTATAAGAAAGCCTTTGGCTGACGACTAGACCGATAATTTCAACAGAATTCAAAATGGTTCAGAAAGACAAAATAATCGAGTCGACACAGTCAGACAGTGAAGCAGATCCAGTGCCAAGCGAAGCTGTTGCGGATACGCAGTGTCCGGTGGACGAGCCCAGTATCGGGGTTGAGCGAACGGGCCGCAGGAAATTCATCACCGGTGTTGTGGAGGGTGAGCGAATTTAGACAAATCCAACGTAATGTTGCCTAATGTAAACCATATGCAACCATTAAAATGAGTCTACATTGCTAGAAAACAATGCAATATATTTTTTTATTGCTTAGGTGTTGATTGACTGTAGCATCTGTTTGTGGAATATGCTGCGTTTGTCAAAACCATTAGTTTTTTCTTATTTTGTTCACCACAGGCTTCTATGGACGGCCGTGGACTATGGAGCAACGGAAAGAGCTTTTCAGGAGGTATTGTGCAAACGTGCGAACATCCTGCCCCTTTCTGATTCAATTTGCCAATAAATCTCATTTTGTTTCTTTTAGACAGGTTTATACATGCTATTGTAATTGCTAATATAATTTTTTTTTGTTTAGCCTAAAAAAAATCTTATTTTATATTTGATGTGTTTCAGGCAGCAGAAATGGGGGTTGAACACCTATCTGTATGCCCCAAAAGATGACTACAAACACAGAATGTTTTGGAGAGAAATGTATTCTGTTGAGGAAGCAGGTGAGATATTTATTTTCATGCTCTTTAAAAAGGTACCGGTCGTTATGCTTTATTTGGCTTATGTTTATGAATCTAATGTCTTTTGCTTTTAAAGATCAACTCACAACTTTAATAAGTGCTGCTGAAGAGCATGGGATTGAGTTCATTTATGCCATTTCCCCTGGCCTGGACATTACATTCTCAAATCAGAAGGAAGTGTCAACACTTAAAAGGAAGTTAGACCAGGTGAGAATTAACCTATTCGGAAGCTTATACTGTGTTGGTGTCAGTGTTTTTATGATCTACATCCTCAATCTCTGTTTGTCTTTTGTGCAGGTCTCTCATTTTGGGTGCAAGTCTTTTGCCTTACTGTTTGATGACATTGATCATAACATGTGTCCAGCTGACAAGGAGGTATTCAGCTCCTTTGCACATGCTCAAGTGTCTATCACCAATGAGATCTTCCAATATTTGGGAGAACCTGAAATATTTGTATTTTGCCCCACAGGTAAGATGATTATTATTACTTACTAACCATGCTGCTTTGTGTGATGCTAATGTATTGTTTCTATTTCATACCTTCTCATAATTATGTAATGTTTCCTTGTCTTCAGAATATTGTGGAACATTTTGTTATCCAAATGTGTCACAATCGCCTTACCTGCGCACAATAGGTGAAAAGCTGCTTCCTGGTATTGAGGTGCTGTGGACAGGTAAGTTGTGTCTTCATTGAGGGGACTGGAATAATAGTTTGCTCTCTTGAGGGTTTTAACGATGCCTTTCCGTGTTTGGCAGGTCCCAAAGTAGTTTCTAAAGACATAACTGTTGAATCTATTGAAGAAGTCACGAAGATACTAAGGAGAGCTCCTGTCATCTGGGACAATATTCATGCTAATGACTACGATCAGAAGAGACTTTTCTTGGGGCCTTATAAAGGCAGGTCTACAGAACTCATCCCTCGGCTGAAGGGAGTCCTCACCAACCCCAACTGTGAATTTGAGTCTAATTTTGTGGCCATTCACACGTTAGCCACGTGGTATAAATCTAACATGAATGGAGTGAGAAAAGATGTTGTCATGAGTAAGTATGTCTTTATGGAAACATTGTTTTTATAATACTTTTATATATAAAAATGAGCACATTTTTTCTCTTAAAAGGTAAGTTCACCAAAAAATGAAAATGCTCATCATTTACTCACCCTCATGTCATTCCAAACTTATACGGCTGTCTTTTTTCTGTTGAACATGAGATTAATATCTATCTTCGAACATTTACAGTTCCAATATACTTTCATTGTAAGAACAAAAAATAAGTTATAAATGTTAAAAAATAAATTATAAAAGATATATCTTTCAGTTAGCAAGTAACAATGATCCAATCGAATCCAAATGGACATTATTTTTTTTCTCATTTGGGAAGTCGTGGCCTAATGGTTAGAGAGTCGGACTCATAACCCAAAGTTTGTGGGTTCGAGTCTCGTACCGGCAGGGATTGTAGGTGGGGGGGACTGAATGTACAGCGCTCTCTCCCACCTTCAATACCACGACTGAGGTGCCCTTGAGCAAGGCACCGAACCCCCAACTGCTCCCCGGGCGCCGCAGCATAAATGGCTGCCCACTGCTCCGGGTGTGTGTTCACGGTTTGTGTGTGTTCACTGCTGTGTGTGTGCACTTTGGATGGGTAAATGCAGAGCACTAATTCCGAGTATGGGTCACCATACGCAAAGGATGTGGTAAAATTACTTCACTGTCATCACAATAGAAAAGACAATTGCAATTTCCGTTTCATGCTGATTCAAAGCAGTTAAGATTTTAACGTGGATTTATGTCCCTAGAACTGCTAATATTCTGAGATGGATTTTTTCCTTATGAATTCTACTTTATTCTTAATGTTCTACAAAAAAGTTAGGACAGAGTGCTGTTTTTTTACTAAGTGAAAATTTTGGCTCATATTATTGATCAAGATTGACTTAATTCATCAACATTATATCATATTTGTGTGTTTAATCTTGTTTGATTGTAGCTTCATAACTTCTCATTTCTGTGTGTAGCGGACAGTGAAGACAGCACTGTGTCCATCCAGATAAAGTTGGAAAACGAGGGCAGTGATGAGGAGCTAGACACAGACATCCTCTACAGCCCACAGATCGCACTCAAGCTGGCTCTCACTGAATGGCTGAGCGAGTTTGGAGTGCCTCATCAGTACAACAGTAACTATTTATTCTTTGTGTGATATTATATAACGTGATCTTAGTTGTTCTGAATTTGGTATCATCTATCTTAACCTTTCTTTCTTTGTTGCAGGTCGGCAGGTTCCTCACAGTGGAACTAAAAGCACTTCTATAGATGTTCCTGCACTCACTGTGCCCAGTCTGGGCACGTCCACTACAGTGACTACAGTCTTCCAACAGCCCATCATGAGTCCAAACGTGCCCCTTAGCGATGAACTGCTTGTGCTTGGCAAAGAAGAGGAGGTGGAGGTGGAGGTGGAGAAAAAGGAGTCTGACGAAGAACCCATGGAGATGGTCGTGGAGAAACACGATGAGGTGGAGGACACTAAAAATGTCAACCAGATCCTCACAGAGATTGTCAAGGCAAAAATGACAGAAGATCTCAGACCCATGGACACAGACAAAGAGAGCCTGACAGAGTCCAAGTCCCCAGAGATGTCCATTCAAGAGGATTCAGGCAGCGACATTGCACCGATGCAGACTGATGATCAGCTCAATAAGGAAGTGTTTGTTCCAGGCCCCAATGAGAAGCCGCTGTTTACTGCTGAGCCACTTACTCTGGAGGATCTGACCCTGCTAGCTGAACTCTTCTACCTGCCATACGAACACGGTCCCAAAGCAGTACAGATGCTGAAAGAGTTTAACTGGTTGAGAGCAAATAGCAATTATGTTAGTGTGAACGCCAACGCAAAGGATCCAGAGAAGGTGAGAATTGTCATGTTTAAAAACAAGGTTTTGTTTTTAAAAGTGTGTTTATCTTGGCCTGGACAGTCATAAAGATTAGTATAATTTTAAGATTAATCAATTCCTTGAAATTCCTATAATTAATGTACTTTTAATTCTTGTGTAGGGTAAAACATCCTTGTCTGATTTGTGAGATTATCATTCTTTAGAGTTGGTTGATTTTGAGTGAAATCTGCAAATTAACTGGTTCACAAATTAATCTGAATGATCATTAATTTGCCAATCAGAGTAGGTTTGATTGATTATTAATGGTAACATGTAAAAGTCAGAGATTTGTTGGTCAAAATGTATGGGAACTCATTTAATCTGTCATGGCCTTGTTTTTGTCCATGTTAAATTAAATATGAACAAAAATGTTTGCTCGATATACTTTAGTCACAAAATGGTGGAAATGCAGTAATTATTTTCACCACATGGTGGTGCGTTTATGACTCACTTTGTAGGTAATTGCACATATTTTGCAATTGTTGCTGAGCTGCGTTGAAGCAGGAGACGTTTGATAGTGTGGTTATGATAAAGGTGGTATTCATATGTTTCACATAGGTAGCCGAATGGCAATCCAGAGCGGAAAACTTTGAGGAGATGTGCTGCTCCGTCATCCAGATGTTCACCAGACTCTCCAACTCGGCCAACAGGACCATTCTTTATGACCTGTATCCCTATATCTGGGATATAAAGAGTATCATCTCAATGGTGAAATCATTTGTTCAGTGGTTAGGTAGGTACGGCGACATTTCTTTGCTGCTCCTCAAGACTTTAACCATGCTGAGCCCATGAAATACTTTAACTTTATTCAGTAGAATCCAAAAACAGTGAGCACTCATTTCAATAGCCATCGGTTTATAAAATGTTCAGATCTACACTTCATGCATTGCACTGTTTTACAGTGACATTGTTAAGATTTCAGGTGCTCAAAATGCATTTCTTAACAGATGGCAGAGCATATTTTTAGACTTGAGAGAGTAAATTAACACTTTTCTACTCGATTATAAGACCTTAGTTCTCACTCACAGTATGAACAGCTTCTACATGCGCTACTGAAATTTCTTGGGCGAAGTCTGCCGTTTATGGAAATTCAGTCTAGTGCACACTCGCTTTTTCTTACTTATTTTTACGTATTCTCTACTGACTGGATGCTGTCCTCATTGCTAGCCAATGCCACTCCTTCAGGCCACTCTTGATCAGGTAGAATGAATTGGACGGCTGTGGTCACAGTTGCCGGGGTGGGTCCTGCTGCTTGCTGTGTTTTCAGTATCATTGTGCGTTTACTTGGCAACATCTGTTGCCATCTCTTTCGATCAAGGGTGTGATCGTGAAGGAAAATAAGCCCCTAGCGCGCCGCGCATGCGATCTTGGAAAGCAAGGCGGCTGTGTAAGGCTATTCTGGTGCATCATGAATGAATACTTTGTATATGATGGATTTTCTTTTACCATGTATGCTGATTATGAGCATTATAGGAAGAGACTCCACAAACAACCTCAGTGTATGCTTTACTCTAACTGAACTGGTCTGGTCTGGTCACTACATTCCAGTGAACTGTACACAGTTCTCATGGTCCTAAATACAGTTGTGCAGTCAGCGAATTGAAGGCCCTCTTAAATGAGAAGCACTTGGGTCATTAGCCAGCCCTTTTATTTGATGATTTTATTGAGAGGCCTGTCACTTACTGAGAATGCCTGTGTTTGTTATCCATATAGCTTCTGGGCATCGCTACATAACAGTTAGAGTAACGGATTCTGCTCTAAATGAGGTTTTTGTTGGAAGTTGGTTGAGTAATTATAGCACCAGCATGGCCTGGGTTACCTTGGTAACCACATTTCATTCACAGGTTTCTGTCCAGCTTTATAACAAAGCATCACAGCAGGCAGCAACCAAAACTGGCATGCCACATCTAAGTTGTCATTAGCTGATGGAGGGGAAAATCAAGTGTATAATCTGCCACATTAATGAGGGTGTTCTGTACAATCTGATTTAAACTTTTGACTTGTTTTCTTAGAGCACCCATAAAGGCTTCTCTTTATTTGGGACGGCAAATGTTATGTTGATTTAACTGTTCCTTTAATGTAGATTTATTCATTCGGACTGTCCCCTCTCAATATGCTTTTCAGCCTCTGTTTGCACGGACAGTCCAAATCCCAGCGCATTTTCAGCCAGCATTTCTACGCTGTCCAAAGCAGTGCAGATGGCATTCAGTCAGCGGCTCACTGCTGTTGTGCTGAGATCAGTTACTAATTAGCTCTTTTATTGTCTTTTCCCTTCATTATGTACAGATGGAAGAATCTTCAGCACAAGTTTCTACTGCTATCGGATGGACAGTGCCCAATGTATACACAGTGCTGCGATTATCATTTTTGTTTTTGGGGGTTTATGGATATATTTTCTTTTTCATTATGTGCCCAAATGATTTTTTTTGTTTTTTTTCAATGTCTCAGGAAAGGAAATGCTTTGAAGTCACATTTGCGCTGCGATAGCTCAAGTGTTAGGTGTTAACCCCATAATTCTTTTCTCTGGCAGCTCTAACATGGTTTTTGTTTCTATCAGTAGGCCCAATTGAAATGGCACAGACCAGCTTTATCACACCAACTTAGGGGAAAATTGATACCCTTGACTCAGTCATCTAAACACACCTCCATAGTAAGACTATTAAGTTACAAAGCGAATTATCTTCTGAATATAAAAAAAAAAAAGCAAAGGATGTGGTAAAATTCCCCTCAGATGGTGAGTGTTGCTTGTCCTGCCATTTCACCACAGGATGTGTTTTAAGTATGATCAAATTGATTGAAAACAGGAGACCTTTGTCTCCTGGATTTGCGCTGCATTTGTCTTGTTACATGACGCCGAGTCCTCATCCCCTCACATTGGTACTGTTGTTTAGAAACGACTGGATTTCTAGTTGCAGTATAGAGCTTGTGTCTGCTCAACAGCAATAAAAAAATCACCCAATTTTATCATAGTTATCTGCTACGGGAGCAAGCAGGCGTAGTGACTGGAAAGATTCAGTTGTTGCAGACTTTTGAATTAGGTTTTTATTTTGTGACTTGCCCATGAAGGGTCCAGATTTGCTCCATCGATCATGTAAGATTTATGATTAACTTTTAATCTATCAAAAAAAATGTCCATGGTGGTGGCTGATGAAAGCGCTTGATAGTCATGTGACAAGGCAGATAGGTCTAAATGTGACTTCAGATGAAGGTTAGAATTCAGAGGGCTTAAACAGCTGAAGCTTATTTAGTAGCAGCGAGTGAACTGATGACATATCACCAACAACAAGCTGTCTAAAATGTAGGAAAAGCGATACAGCCAATTATTCTTAAATGTCTCATCTCTTCAAAACAGACTAGCAACATTTAGTTGAAGAGCTAGTGCTTGATACCTTATCCTAGATTGCAATACAAACCTCACTTAATTCTAAATGCCTAAGAATCATGTGAAAAATGAATCGTTTCAGTAATGCGCCCAAATCTGGCATTGCAGTCAGTGTAAGCCCTCTGTCATTGTAAGCTTAAAGGGTTAGTTCACCCAAAAATGAAAATTAGCCCATAAATTACTCACCCTCGAGTCATCCTAGGTGTATATGACTTTCTTTTTTCAGACTAATCCAGTCGGAGTTATATAAAAAATAATCTTTGATCTTTCAAGCTGTTTAATGCCACTCAGCTGGTGTTGCATGTATCCGTCCAAAAGCAGTTAAATAAAATGCACCCATCCATAAAAAAAAGTGTCTCACGTGGCTTCGGGGGGGTGAACAAAGGCCTTCTGTAGCAAATCTATGTATTTTTGTAAGAAAAATATCCATATTCAAAACGTAATAATCACTTTAATGTTGCTTGCGTTCACTGTTGTACACTGGAAGCAGTTCTGGGGGAATGACGTATGGAGGTCAGCTTTGCACATGCGCCACTCAGAAGTGACGTACGTGGAAGCGCAGGGGAGAGATCAAAACAAAACGAGGATTTGTAAAGAAGAATGTCGGAGGATTTCGGTATAAGCCAAAAGGAGACTGGTTTTCCTTTGCTAAAGTAAGGAAACTTTGCTTCCTTTGCTCCTGTTAACAAACGTTTTCACGAGACTCACTGGCGCATGCACCTCATAGGTCATTCCCCCGGAACTGCTTCCAGTGTACAACAGTGAGCGCAAGCTGCATTAAAGTGATTTATTATGTTTTGAATATGGATATTTTTCTTACAAAACCTATCGATTCGCTACAGAAGGCCTTTGTTCACCACCCGAAGCCATGTGAGACACTTTTTTTTTTTTTATGGATGGGCGCATTTTTTTTAACTTCTTTTGGAATGACGCATGCAACACCCGCTGAGTGGCATTAAACAGCTTGAAAGATCAAAGACCATTTTTAATATAACTCTGATGGATCATATACACCTAGGATGACTTGAGAGTGAGTATTTTATGGGCTAATTTTCATTTTTGGGTGAACTAACCCTTTAAGCTACTTGAGCCCTAGAGATAAATGCAGTTTTTACTGTTGTTGATCATGAGGTGTGTTCCATGATTGTAGTATCTACATTTTTCAATGAAGTTATTTGGAAATAAGACACCTCTATCCTATACCCCTTCCCCCTCATTATGCCAGAAAGCCCCTCACATAATGTTCTCCGCTTGGATCTGATCTCAACAGGGTGTCGTAGTCAGTCGTCAGCACAGTTCTTAAGTGGCGACCAAGAGCCCTGGGCCTTTAGGGGCGGTCTAGCAGGAGAGTTCCAGGTATCCAATATTGAATTACCAGCAAAATGTTACACGAAGATATATTTTCATTTGTTTTAGATGTTCGTATGGTTGCGAAAGGATACGGGTTGGTCTGTTTAAGGTGAGCTGTCAGCAGCTGCATAGAAAAATGAAGGGGTGTTGAGAGCCACTTGGGCTTTTTACTGAAGTGTAAACTGAAATGGGTCAGATCTAGTGTTTGGGGTGATGGTGTTTTCTAACCCAGCCTAAATTTGGATTTCTTTCAGCAACTGCCCAAATGAGATGCTGCTTTTCCCCCTGCGCTTGCGTCTGCGCAGCATGGCTAGGTTTTATTTTATGACATCTTGTTTCTTTGCAGGAAACAGCGCAAAAATTATCGCCACATTTTGTCTGCGCCTGCGTCCACAACACTGCGCTTGCGTGTGCGACTGCAAGCCTGCTCAAAGCTCCATGAACAAATGATTACTAATCCATAACCTCTGCATACTTAACATCTCAGAATGATTCAGCTATCTTAAATGGTCTGTCAAGGAAAATATGTTTTAAGCTGGAAATATTTGGTCATGGAGTTTTGCTTTGCGCGCCAGCTTCATCCTTTTCTCTACAGGAAGATCTTGCGCAGCGAAAAAGAGCGGGAAAGGAGCATCTCCTTTTGCCAGTTAAGCCTTTCTCAGACCAAGCCTGCGCAATTTTGTTTCATTTTTGTTTCTCTCAGAAAAAAAGGTGGAAATGGTTTTCAGTGGTGCGTATCTTATGTATGATGTTTACGTGCTCTTGCTGTATACTGACCGACCAGAGAAGCAAGTTTACTTGTGAAGCGATTTATTCCCATGCCGTTATTAGGCACATTCTTGTTTAGCTCCATTGTGTGAGGTCGGTTCAGCTGGAGCAGGTAAACAGCAGCTAAAGTGTCAGTAGCAGTGGAGTCACATGGTCAAATCTAGAGAGATACTAAACTGTACAATGCTTTTGCTTTGGTCTCCACAGAGACTGTTGCCAATTGATGGGGCAAATGATCTTTTCTACCAGCCACCACCACCAATGCCAACTTCCAAAATCTATACCCTAAGGCCTTACTTTCCCAAAGATGAGGTAGGTTTTGGCTGGGCATCAAACCACTGATATCAGCCATTTTATTTTCTATTTGCAAAATTGTGTGTATGCAACTTTAGCCATTTGTATGTTTTTACTTAAAACGTAAAGTCCAGACTAGGGTCAAGTAACTAGCTAGTTTGTAACTACCTACTATACCCTACTTAATGTGCTTGCACTATTTGTTCTTAAGGCAGAACGTAACTAGTAGTTCATAAGCTTTCCATTTACCTCCAATGATCCAAAAAACACTTTCTAATTCATAAGCAGAAGTTGTATTGAAATGCATTGATTTTCAATTTATGCTGTTAAGGTTGATCCTTATTTCTTCACATAAATAATTTTTAAAAAAAGTTTCCACTGATACTTAAGCATGAAATACCACGGTAGGTATTTTGTAAATAACATATATGTAAATAAAATTCCGAAACTGTACTTTAAACTTTAAATTAATAAGGAGCAATAAATTCTAAATACAAAGAATTGGGTTTGTGTTGAAGAGCTGCTAAGTCATTTATTTACATAATCTCTCTTTTTAAAATGTAAAGAAGTGTAAATGTATATCTAATGGATTGAAGTAAGTTAGGTAAAATATGAGCATTGCATTAATGATGCAATTCAATCAATTTGAGTTTTATTTGCTCACTTTATGAATGGGCCTTTGAATCATTGGTTCACACAATTAGTTCAAAACGCCTATTCATTCAGAAACTAAACACCGCTGTGTTGCTCACAGATGCACAATTCTGCTGTGGCTTTATAGGTAATATTTTTGTTATTACCTATAACAAAACTGAGCAAAAACAGACAACATTGTGTTTAAAATACAACACAATATTAACTTAATGTTTACTGAACTGTTGTGTAAAATCACATTTGCACTCAATCAGCACTCGTGTGTTGCGCTCGCTGTTGGTGTGGTATTGCATAATGTGATATAAATATGATTTCAATAAACTCATACAGGAGCATTTTTGCACCAATATTTTGAATTTTAGGGCATAACTGCATTTATGGAGTTGTTGCCCTGCATCATGTTTGTCAACTATGAAATGTAAGATGATGTACAGGTCTGGGGGCGGGGCCAGTGCGTTAACTGCGTAAAAATATTTGAATAGTGTTTTTTTTTTCATAACTAATTAATTAACGTGTTAAACTGACAGTCCTAATATATATACATACATACATTTTGATCAAGTTGATAAGTTAGAGACCTTTCTTGTATCAAATATGTTACAAATGTATCAAATAGGCTTTATATGGTAAAATGTTTAGAACAGCAACTTTAATAATTTTTCCCCTATAGAAAATGATGCTAAGTTTCCATGAGGAGGAGGAGGAAGGCTTACCAGAATCGTTCCTCAGTAATTTCCCGTCACTCATTAAAGTGGACATTCATGCAAAGGTTACCGACCCCAGTGTTGCCAAAAGCATGATGGGATGTCTCCTCTCATCATTGAAAGCCAATGGTAGGTAAAGTTAGGTTGTGTGGCATGTGCATTTATTTAACATGATACATTATTAAGTGCTATAGTAATAACATTGTTATTACACAGTAATTGGTTATTAAATACATTGTACATTAAAGCTGCATTTAAATTCTGTGTGATCTTCCCTCTCTTACCACACTTTACTTTGACTTTAGAAAGCAGTGTTTATAGTTCATAAATGTCGGATGTTGACATGTTAGAGGACATGAAAAGCTGCAGTGATTTGTTTAAATTCTTTGTTTCATAAACACATCTTTTCCTCGGTTGTCAGGTTCACATGGTGCTTTCTGTGAGGTCCGGCAGATGGACAAAAGGATGTTGGACTTTTATAGCAAACTGGGCTGCTTTGAAGTGGCCAAAATGGAGGGATTCCCAAAAGACGTTATAATAATGGGGAGGAGTTTGTGAATCTGAGCCGCTGAGAGAAAAAAAAAGCGTACAGAAGCAGCCTCCCAGAAATTGCACAAAGCTTCGGCCCCAACACGCTACCTGTTCATGTAACTGTCACAAGTTTTGTAATAGCAACTCTGGTGGCCTGTAGCTTCATTCACATCATATGCTGAATGCATTTCTAGAAATTTAGGTGCTGTTCATTCACTTTGCCAGTGTGTGGTGGAAGTTTGAAAGTGGGTGTACACATGTGCACACATTGGTGTGTTCACAAAAGGAAAAAGAATTGAAGTGGGTCTGCAAGGGTAATTCAGGACGCATGAGTTACTTTGAGTTTTTTCAGGTGGACCGTTTGCTTGAGTTGGCCAAGTGCCATTGAACCCACTAAATCTCTTAGATATGGCCGAGTTGCCATTTGTATTCAGCATATGTGCATGTTTAAGTTAACGTCTAGATTCTCCAGACTTAAAAACTTGCCGTTACTTGATAAGAGACATCTTCACTCTGCTGTTTTTAATAGTGCTTTACAATGTTCAAAGCAATAATCTAAAAGGACTTCATAACAGTCAGGATTTGTGTTATTGCTTTCCAGGACATTGTAATAAATTCTGCCGTTTTCCAGGTTCAAACCGTGTCTGTGAGCTCTCGTATGGAGAACACAGCAGCCTAAAGCTATCCTTTGAGGTTTGGGATGCTGCTCGGGTATTATTTAGAAAAGAAAAAACACTGAAATTGAACTTTGAGCAGGCAGCAGTAAATACAGTTAAAGTCTGTTGTCTTCAAGACCGCATGGGGTACTTTTGTGTAAGCCTTTAGCATGTGTATCTTTTAGGGATACAATTTTTTTATTTTGTACAAAACGCCTTTTGGCTCTTGCCCTCCTCTGGAATATATTTGAGGGTAATGAAAAGTAATTTCCTACAGTTCTTTCTTTGATTTAAAATGGTAAATTATACAATTCTGAGACTCAACAGTGTTGCATTATAATTCTGAGATGCTGATGTTTACCACACAAAAAAAAGTACAATTAGTATTGTAAACCTCAAGACCAATGCCCTGTCTCTAATTAGAGTGAAAACAGAAAATAAATGAAGGTACATTAGTGAATTATCTTTAAATATTTTTTTCTCTGTTGTCTGAAGAGAATAACTTTGCTTTTCTTTAATGACAGTCTGCCTCTTTGTCAATATATTTAAAAATCCCTACAGTTGAAGTTGGGTTTCTCTGAAGTCCACTCTGCGTTGTCAGTGCTAGGATTGTTTTCCTGAACGTAGGTGCAAAAGAAACTGGTTATTCTGTATTTACTCCCTTTTTATAACAAATTACTGACAGTGATTTTTTTTTGTATAATTTTTTTTTTCTGTGCTATATTCTGAAAAACTAAATAAGCACAAAAGGCTCCTGCAGATTACCGTATGTAATGTTTAAAATGCCTGAGTTAAAGTAAAATGTAAATAGTTTTGTGCATGTAATGGGCCAAAACTTGACCGTTTTTTTTCACCCCATTTAAGGGAAATTTGTACGCAAAAATGGCTGTTTATCTCTATATGGCTTGTTGCTTCATTTTATTTTAGTTGATCACATCCAATGTAAAGGGCTTTTCTTTTTTTTATCCAATGCATATATTTAAAAATGAAGACCTTTCTGTACTTCGATGTAATTATGATTATGTATATGTAATATAGTTGTAATTTCTGTAAGGGTTGTATGTAATTAAAATGTTAAATAGAAAACAAATCTGTGGTTAGTGAGTTAAATGAAAAATGCTCTCTAGGGCCACAGTTGCTACCCCTTCCAAACTCTTTGTCATGGTTTTATTAAAACTTGGGGGTGGTTTAAATTGTAAAAAATTGAAACAATCCAAATTTCATTGCATGCTATTATATGTAGTTAATAGTCCTGGAATGTAAAGTTCCTGAGACAGATAGAAAACCAAAGTTAAGTTATAATCAACGTACTCAATTAAACAATTAAAGGCTAATAATATAAAGGGTAGGCTAAAACGAATAAATGATAACCTTCCAAACAAAAACAGCCATATCAATGTGGTATTAAGAATTGTAATAAGTTATTGCTATCAGCAAAAACAAAGCCCCATCTTTTGTATTCTTAATTTTTGACGGAATTCAGATACTGTACCAAATCAGTAAAAAAATCCAAAGACTAGCCCGCTTCCGTGTCCGTGTTGATGACGTCTTGATTCTTGCGACGGTTTCGCGGGCTCGTCACACGCGTGTTTTGAAAACGCGACCTGCACTCGCTGTGGATGCTGTAGCCGCTGTTGAAGTGATTTTAGTAACGTTTGAACAATCATGTCGTTTGTGGAGGACGAAGTATCAGACAGTGGAGTGGGCTCTCGCTCGCGGTTGGAAACCTATGTGTTCAGTAAGATCAACAGTAGCGCGCTGCATGCTTTGTACATTTGCTAACAGCCTAACACGTGGGACAACCTCCCATTAAAAAGATAGCACAAATCGATAGCGAAAAATGCTACCTATCAGATTGTGCTACCAGCATCTTATTTATGTGGTTTGAGGCTTTTTAAAATGTTCATACCTAACGTTACCCCTACCCTAAACCTACACGTGCATACCTACCCTTACCCTAACCTTACCTTTAAAACAATGCAAATCTTTTTTTGGTAGCACAATCTGATGGGTAGCATGTTTCGTCGGTACAAACGGCAATTGTCCGACTGTTCTCTTATAATTGTAGCCAATGGTGTTTAACGTTCATCTAAAGAACCCTGGGTCACTGCATCAAGATATAGTTCAAACGTCGTCGTTTTCTGTAATTGTATTCATTTATGCATTTAAATTAAATATACCTATTTCATATTGTGGTTTTGGATTCCTTTTAGGTTGTGAGTTGTCTTCTGAAGTTCCATTTTACACATTTCAAGCAGATGAAGATGACGATGTAGAACATTTTCTCGAGCTTAGAACGGTTCGTAGACTATTTTGTTGCAAGAACAGTGTTCCAAAATTGAATGGCTCTGTATGGGTCAGCATTTACTTTCAATGCACTTTCTATGCAGTGCTAGTGAATGGTGACTGCCGTGTTCTACAAACAAATCATTTGGGTTTAATACGAAAGTGAAACAATTATATTTTTTATTTCTGCCTGATTTATGCTCTTAAATCAGTATGAAATTAAAATGATTCTATCAAATATATTTTATAAATGCATGTTATAGATATGAATATTTCAACAATTGAACAATGCATATATGTTTGTTTATTTAGACCAGGGGTGTCCAAACTCAGTCCTGGAGGGCCGATGTCCTGCAGAGTTTAGCTCCAACCCCAATTAAACACACCTGAACCAGCTAATCAAGCTCTTACTAGGCATACTAGAAACTTCAAGGCAGGCGTGTTGAGGCAAGTTGGAGCTAAACTCTGCAGGACACCGGCCCTCCAGGGCCGAGTTTAGGCAGCCCTGATTTAGACCTTTTTTAATGTTTAATCAAAGTGTTCTAACTGTGATCTTCTGGTGAAATTACAGACTTCTCTCTGGTAACATATGCAGGACTTCTCCAATCATTTAAGATGTGTGCAGATTCTAAAAATATTGCAGGCAAAAAGATTAATTGTCTATTGTCCATAGACTAGAGAAATGAAGCACAGCTCCCACCAAAAACACTTGCAAACCAAAACAGCTTTCTGACAGTGAAAGTGGTGAATCCATGTGACCAGCTTGAATTTGTTGCAAAATTTGCATGGGGAAATCTTTTGCGCTTATGTGAAATTCCAGATTTAATGGATTCCTATTGAAATGACTGGATTATGCATGCTGAAATTTGCTGAACCACGGTAGATGTCGCATTCATCTGCCTCCACTTTTAATGCTGGCCCACATCTCAAAATCCAGTGAACAACCGATGGATAGAACCAAGTCCCTGTCCTATATTATTTATTTTCCGATGAATGTCACAATATAGAAGAAAAGATCTGTCGCTGCTTGATGACGTGCTTTTAAAATCATAACTATTTACCTTTCTCTCAAACCATTAGATTTGTCTGGGTGACGGTGCCAAAGAGGAGAATAATGTTGTGGAAGTGACCGCTATGAATCACCAAGGAAAGAAAATATCAGTGCCTGTAGCTAATCTCAACATTTCCTGCCTGCCTATGGTAATGCCACATATTTTGGAGTTACTTTTTTTAATTATACTGTTGTACATTATAAGTGTTCCAACATATTGCAAGTTTTGAAATCCATTTTTCACATCTGTTCTTACTCAGGTAAGCCTCGGGGAGTTTGAGTTGATGGCGCTTTCTGACAGTGAAAGTGGTGAATCCATGTGACCAGCTTGAATTTGTTGCAAAATTTGCATGGGGAAATCTTTTGCGCTTATGTGAAATTCCAGATTTAATGGATTCCTATTGAAATGACTGGATTATGCATGCGGAAATTTGCTTAACCACGGTAGATGTCGCATTCATCTGCCTCCACTTTTAATGCTGGCCCACAACTCAAAATCCAGTGAACAACCGATGGATAGAACCAAGTCCCTGTCCTATATTATTTATTTTCCGATGAATGTCACAATATAGAAGAAAAGATCTGTCGCTGCTTGATGACGTGCTTTTAAAATCATAACTATTTACCTTTCTCTCAAACCATTAGATTTGTCTGGGTGACGGTGCCAAAGAGGAGAATAATGTTGTGGAAGTGACCGCTATGAATCACCAAGGAAAGAAAATATCAGTGCCTGTAGCTAATCTCAACATTTCCTGCCTGCCTATGGTAATGCCACATATTTTGGAGTTACTTTTTTTAATTATACTGTTGTACATTATAAGTGTTCCAACATATTGCAAGTTTTGAAATCCATTTTTCACATCTGTTCTTACTCAGGTAAGCCTCGGGGAGTTTGAGTTGATGGCTCCTGTCACACTACGCCTGAAATCTGGAACTGGACCAGTGACCGTCAGTGGGTTACATTTAATTGGTGAGGAATAAAACACGAGCACACAGTAGCTCTTTGTCACAAAATTGCTTTTAAAGCTGTTTTATCTTTTGTTTGATGCTAATAAATTCTTTTTCTTCAGCCACAGAGAATGAAGGGTCTGAATTATCAGATGAAGATGATGATGATGATGTCAGTGAGGAGGAAATGCCCTCAGTCAAACCAGCCAAGAAAAAGCAGAAAGCTTAATTAGAGATGCTTACACCAGACATTTATGTTTTATACAGTATTAGACTTGATGTTCTACTACGAGACGTGACGGAGTTGTGTAGAATTTAATGGAATTTTGTACTTGCAGATGTGGTTGCAAATGTTAAACAGAAAGGTTAAAGCCTCCATACAACCAGCTCCATGAACATTCATGTTGAAAATGTTTTAATAGTTAATACTGTTTCTTATGTGTATGTAAGTAACTGCCAACACCAAACTTCAGATTCACTCTCAGTCCTGTTCCCACTGAGCCACTTCATGCTGGGTTGATTCCAGATGAACGATCCTTGTAACACTAAAATGATATTGACAGTGACAGCCTGTCACTCTTCTGCCTTTAGGGAAAACACCAGCATTAATCTCTACAGATATTTCTCTCACACCGTTTTGTTTGAATTTTTTATTTTTTATTTTGCAATCAGGGTTTTTATATCCTAGTCCCTTTTTTAAGGACTGATAGAGTGAAGTTTTGCATGGTGCATTTTATGTCGAGATCAGTCTAGAAGGACTTGCCATGGTTGCCGTTTTTGTATTTTTACAGATTTATTTACAGATTCTGTAAATAAAATTTGTTTTAGTAGAATCAGTGCAATTGTTGCCTTTTTAAAAGCTCACTTTATAACTGTTTTGGCAAATTTGGTTTTGTAGCATTAGCACTGATGATGAAAGCTGTAATAATTGCTGGGTTTGGTATAATTACATCAACTGACTGAAAAAACACAGTGAGAGAGAGAGTTATCATTTTATCATGATATTATACAGTGTTAACATTCTCAATAATTTGAGTATAATTATATACAACATTTGATAATCAGAAGGGCAATGTGATCACAATAAAACCATAAAGGTATATATTCAGATAAGAGTGTTCTAGTCAAAAATAAAGAAAATTATATATATTTTTACTAGTGGGTGCAGGACACTATAGTTTATGTAAGTGAGGATAGCAAAATAAAGTAAACTTACATACCCAAATTTGGGACCAAAAATTATTCAGACACTTTGACCTGACCATGTTTTGCTTAAGTGTTTTTTTAATTGCTAATGCGACCTTTTTACACCACAGACTGAACAAATTTAAGCATTGCTTGGTAACTGGTTGAAATTGGTCAATTGTAAATTGGTATTATCTAATTGTGTACAGCTGACAGCTATTCAACCTAATTCATTACATACCTTTCTATCAAAGTTATCTGACGTGATCAAGATGATTTTTTTCTGACAAAGTTTAACTCTTTAAGTTCTTGTCATATTTTATTACATTTTTCTAAACTATAGCGAATAAACTGATAATATAAGGACACTATGGTTTATGTAAGTGAGGATAGCAAAATAAAGTAAACTGACATATCCAAATTTGGGACCAAAAATTATTCAGACACTTTGACCTGACCATGTTTTGCTTAAGTGTTTTTTTAATTGCTAATGCGACCTTTTTACACCACAGACTGAACAAATTTAAGCATTGCTTGGTAACTGGTTGAAATTGGTCAATTGTAAATTGGTATTATCTAATTGTGTACAGCTGACAGCTATTCAACCTAATTCATTACATACCTTTCTATCAAAGTTATCTGACGTGATCAAGATGATTTTTTTCTGACAAAGTTTAACTCTTTAAGTTCTTGTCATATTTTATTACATTTTTCTAAACTATAGCGAATAAACTGATAATATAAGAAATGTTGAAGGTGTCTGACTAAATTCTGGTTTGACTATATATAATCAGCGAACACGTCTATTTATTCCTTATTTTTGTAGTTTACCTTTTACATTTCTGCTGCTTTCTGAATTGTGTTGTGTTTCATAATTCTATTATTTGTAAATTGACTCTTTAATGGTTGGTTCTATTGTGACAACTTGCCCCATATAGAGTTGAGTAGTATGTTTTTCTTGGGCAATAACGGTGAAAATGTTCAGTGGCTGTAATAACTGTACTCAGACCTGACTTTAACGTATGCAGACAGTGACTTTGAAACCTGACCAGAGAAATGTTCAGAAAAAACGCTGTTCCTTTAAAATGACGCTAAAGGCCGGGGCCGTCACTTAGCTCCCCCTAGTAACCCTCTTCGGCGTCTCGGAAGATAGCTACCTGGAGAAAGATGGTGAGAAGTTATCTGCCTCTAGTCACGGCTTTGTGTATGTTATAATGAGTTAAGATTTAGGAAACTTAGAAAGTACGGGTCATTTATCGGAACTGGGAGCGTGTAGTCTGGCTCATTAGCAGCAGTAGTGGGTTTTCTGTAGGAGTGAACCCTAATGGCTCAGCTCAGCGGCGCTACTTGTTTTTCCGAAGCAGGAATGATTTCACTAAGTCAAGCAATGTAGACATCATGTTAATTACTGTAAACTAAGCACAACTCCGAAAACCAGAGCTCCTGCCTCTTTTTATACTGACATCTAGACGTAAAATTCACATTTAATATTACTAAAGTATTGGTAAGCAATTATGATATTGTATGCACCAGTGTTAAAGCGACAGTGTCATTTAATCACTTTTCAGTTTCAAGTATAAAGTGACTGAATGGTGACTGAGGCTGTTTTTCTAACATCTCCTTTTGTGCGGCATTTTGTATTTGACACAATCAACTGAATAACATTATCTTATTGTCTTTTTAATACTTTCTTATAGAAGGTTATTAAAATAGTTTATTTCTCACAAATGCCCTCATAGTGTCATTGTCTTGTTTAAAATCTGGTTATTGAACATATTATGTTTATTCCAGGGTTTGTTGTCAATTCTTAGAAAACTAAAGAGTGTCCCGGACCATGAGGTACGCATTCTGCTCCTGGGCTTAGACAATGGTGGAAAGACAACACTTCTCAAACAGCTGGCCTCTGAGGATATTAGTCACATCACCCCAACACAGGTAACACAAAAAGTAGCTACTAGACATTTTCTCCCTTTTGCAGAAATTACACATTTCTGTGTAAAAAAGTTGAGATGTTTATTATCATTGTTTCATAGAGTAATCTCGTAAGTGCTTCTGCTTTTATTTTGGTCTTGCTTTAGCACGGCACAACCTTGCCCAGTTGCTTTTAATTCTTCTGTCCTTGCCAGGGCTTTAACATTAAGAGCGTGCAGTCTCAGGGCTTCAAACTAAATGTCTGGGACATTGGAGGCCAGAGGAAGATAAGGCCGTACTGGAGAAACTACTTTGAAAATACAAACGTGCTCGTGAGTGTATCTTAAGAGATTTGTGTTTATGAGTTATGCATAGCCAGACCACTGAACAAATTGTCAGTTTATAGTTAATTTCTTCTCATGTACACTACTGTTCAAAAGTTTGGGGTCAGATTTTTAAGAAAGAAGTGGCTTATGCTCACTCAGATTGCATTTCTTAGATCAAAAATAGAGCTAAAACTGATATTATGAAATATTATTAACATTTAAAATAATTGTGTATTTTAATATATACTTAATGTAATTTATTGCTGTGACGGCAAAGCTTCATTTTCAGCATTACTCCATGTCACATATAATTCTAATATGCTGATTTGCTTCTCAAGAAAAAAATTTTTATTAGCAATGTTGAAAACGCTGCTTAACATTCTTGTGAAAACCGTAATGCATTTCTTTATTGATTTCAAAACGGCATGTATTTGAAAAGGAACTCTTTTGTAACATGTCTTTTACTGTCACTTTTGATCTTTTTAATGCAAGTATAAATTCAAAACATACTGACGCCAAGCATTTAAACAGTAGTGTATTTATATTTCTTGTGTAAGTAATATTTCCTAAATTGTTTGCTCTTTGGCATTATGTTTTTGTTTTTCAGATTTATGTCATAGACAGTGCAGACAGGAAGCGATTTGAGGAAACGGGGCAGGTATATATAGCAAATCTGTTTATTATTGCTTGTCATGTTTGTGTGCGTGCATCCAAGGCTTCTGCAGGATATTTCTCAGACTATGTGGCTTCACACTTTCTCAGGTTTTGCTACATTTTCCAGCTTTAGTACAGTTCACTGCAGCACTGATATTTCAAACTGATTTGAAGTGAAACACTACTAGATTGCTCAAAAGAAATGTGTAAGCATATATGTGATCTTGATATGCATTTGTTCAAGCAAATGCATGCTAAAAGTATTTGAATGAGCTATTTTGAATGGTTCATGTGATGTGCAGGAGTTGGCCGAGCTGCTGGATGAGGAGAAACTTAGTGGCGTACCTGTTTTGATCTTTGCAAATAAGCAAGACCTGCTGACTGCTGCTCCGGCCTCTGAGATCGCAGAGGGACTGAACCTGCACACCATTCGGGACCGCATGTGGCAAATTCAGTCCTGCTCTGCACTTACAGAAGAGGGAGTTCAGGTGAATCATCGGCCTTCTTTTATTTACCCATGCATTTGTTTTGGACCTTCCCATCAGAGATTGGTTTTCACATAAAGTGCTTCCTTCTTTCAGGATGGAATGAACTGGGTCTGCAAGAACGTTACTGCAAAGAAGAAGCAGTGAGTCTAGTGTATTTTTCTACAGCCGTTCAGGGAATGTTAAAAGCAAGCTTTGTGGACTGTGTGGATTCCCTACCAGCTCGTTCAGGTTAAAGGGATCTGAGGAGGTTCAGAGAGCCTTTTCTTTTTTCTCCTCTGAACCACCTCAGCCACTGCCTCAATTCCTCCGTCATCGGTCTGACTCACAGTCACTCCATAAACACTGTGCAATAGCATGATACTCCAAATGAATTTGATTTATAATGTCCAATCAACCACTGAAGTGAGTATAAGTGTTTTTGCATTATTATTATTATTAAGATAACACAAGTACAAATACCTTGGATTTCTATGATTTATTGCTTTTAGATGTTTTATACTGTGCTAGATTTTTTTAACAACATTTCTTGCATAGTCTGTGTTATTTGACTGGCTTGAACCAAAGTGTTATGAAAGCCAAGTTCTTAAATAGACACTTTACTGTGGGATGAGTGCTTGTAACATGTTTAGCCAACTTAAGCATCTGGCTGTGGCAGTGGAGAGGTTCTTTCTTTATGAGGACATCAGATTGAGAGCATTATATTCACATGATGCCTCCTGTAGTCAGAAGACTGAAGCACCAGATCAGCAGCACAGATGCTCTTGTCACAAACAGGAAATCAAAAGTAGATGGCATTTATGACCTCTTAATAGTTTGGCTTTTTCTTCTGTGATTTTGTGTCACAAGATTAAAACAGGCCATTTTATGTCTATTTCCTGCATTTTCTACTCAATAGTTTTTAGGAATGTGGGAGGGTGTTTGCTGGATGTTATGATGAACTGATCTGATGAATAATGACTCCTGCTTTCAGAACATTATTTCAGTTAACCACACTTATACTTTTCATTGTTATCATTCCATCATTTTTCTCTCTTACAAAACAATACATTAGAATTTATGAGTAGAAATATTTAAGAAATGTCAACAACATGAAAATGAATTATTTCTCGTTTGCATTTTCTTATTTTCAACACTTAAGCTCTAATTATATCCATAAATCTTTTTTGTACGTCTGTATGAAGGGGCAAATTTAATGGAGAAAGTCAAATGAGTAATTTCAAGTCTTAAGCCCAAAACACACTGCATGATTTTAGCAATCCTATAAGATTACTGCATGTCACACTGTGCGACATGGATCTAATAAACTTGGCTACGAGTACGACATGTGTGTAGACTACGATAATGAAACCTATTGACTCGTACGATACGACGCACGTTACTACAGAAGAATGAAGGTCATCAGCGATGCGCTAGTGGTAAACAAAAAAAGCATGATAAATCACACTTTAGCAGTTGTATTTTTTATGTGTGCTGAAAAAAAGTGGAAGCGGCGAAAGAGGAAGGGACAAGAGCTTGAGGTATTGAGGTAACGTTAAGCAGTTTTATGTTTTAGCGCCATGTTGATTTCATGTCACGTTTTTATTGGTTGGTCAGTAAACTTGGATCATAGCAGCAAACACACTGCAATGATCATGCTGTATTGTAGGCTATCTTTGGTCGCAAGACTGTGACAAAGGCTGTCTTTGAACCTCTCTCACTGTCTTTGAATAAAGTATTAAAAAAGTGTTTTCTTTGCATTCAAAAAGTATTCTCGTAGCTTCATAAAATTACGGTTGAACCACTGGTGTCACATGGATTATTTTACCGATCTCCTTGCTACGTTTCTGGACCTTGATCGTGGTAATTGCATTGCTGTCTAGGGGAGGGTCAGAGAGCTCTCAGAATGCATCAAAAATATTTAAATTTTGGGGTGAACTATACCTTTAAGATATTTTTTTATGAAATATAAGAGCTTTCTGACACTGCATAGACAGCAACGCAACTACCATGGGTCGTGGTACAGTACTGTCGTGAATGCGTGTCGAAATCTGACACAGAAAAGAAAAAATGGCTGAATAAAAAAAAATGTCTTTGCACACAAAAAGTATTCTCGTTGCTTCATAAAATTACGGCTGAACCACTGATGTCACATGGACTATTTTAAGAATGTCATTACTACCTTTCTGAGCCTTTAATGTGTCAGTTGCATTGTTGTCTATGGAGGGTCAGAAAGCTCTCGGATTTCATCAAAAATAGTTAATTTGTGTTCCGAAGATGAACAAAGACCTTGTGGGGTTTGAACGACATGAGGGTGAGTGATTTTTGAGTGAACTAACTCCTTAAGTCAGAACTACAGGTCAGGTCCTGTCATGTTACAGCACACTTAAATCAGTCCGCCTAAAATCAATGAGCTAGATTAAATTATCATAAAATCTCAATGTAAAGAGACCTGCATTTACCAAATGTGAGCAACATCCACTGTGCGCGATTTAATTTACATATGAAACACTGTCAGCTGAAATTAAAGGGATAGTTCACCCAAAAATGCCGCCACCTATCTCTCAAATGGACCATTGACACTCCCAATTGAGATTGTAGATAGTGTCAATGGTCCATTTGAGAGATAAGTGGCGACAATGCACTTATAAATCTGCGATCCGCCGTAAAGCAAGAAGACGCCTCACGCGCAGGCTGAATAAGGCGCGAAGGCACTCAGGACAGTTCAGACATTGCAGTGAAAATCAGAGGTAAAAAAATGATATAAATACTGTTCAGTTTCTTGCACGGACTGATTGTTTTGTCTTTTCACATCAATGTATCGTCACGAGCCGCAGGGTTTAATTTGGTTTTATTTGTGTATGTTTTATGACTCTCAAAGCCGTGATTCCCATTCACTGACATTATAGGACTAACAGACTGCAACGGTTTGAGTTAAAAATCTCCATTTGTGTTCTACCGAAGAAACAAAGTCACTTACATCTTGGATGCCCAGGGGGTAAGCAGGTAAACATAAAATGTTCTTTTTTGGGTGAACTATCCCTTTAAGTCGGCACAATGCAGGATTCAGGAACGCTGGAAAGTGCAAATTTTCCAGTAATTTAATTTCCTGGCGGTAATTTCCAGTTACGGTGGCAGGAACGTGGCTAGCTAAAACTACAACTTGAAACCACGGGGAGACAGGGCTACTTTTTTGTTTGTTTTTTTGTGAACTCTGTTCTCCAAACTAAGCTGACATCCATCTATCTATCTGTCTGTCGGTCTGTATAGTTGTCATTATGTCTATCTGTTATATTGATCATTCTGTGTTGAGAGAGGCAGATGTGGGCAGGTGGTATGACCCTGACCTTGTGTTCACTGAAGTTCTCCTCCCCCTCTGATGGCAAGGCTAATGTCACACCGCCGTCAACCCCTACGTTGCCATGGCAACTGCTCCAGCTGCTTTATGGTCATGTCAGAACTGTTAAATGTGTGGAGACCTGCTGTTTCATAAATGGGTAAAGGCACTGCCCGCTTTTCTCTGGAATAACTCATAGATATTGATCTTTTATTCTTGGTAACTGAAATGCATAAGCTTACTTGGACATCCAATGCCTGATTGACAGACAAAGCACTCAGAGATGGTGTGGGTTCACAAAAGAACTCATTCCTCAGAGTATACATTCACTCAACTCCTTGCTTGGCCCAGTCTTCAGTCCAAGCACTCAGCAAACACTGCACTCTTCAAACAAAGAGACACAGGGTGGGCTTCAATGCACCGGGACTGTCAGCACCTTCCTTTGCAAATCAGTGAGCAATAGACATTGGCTGATTTTTTAGTTTGTCCCCTGAATGACACTGAACTGGAATTCTCCACAGAGGCCACCTGGCCTGTGAAGGACATGGTGATGAGGTGCGTCAGCTGCAGGTGAGGCCAACCCACAGACTTCTGATTCCACTTTCTAGCTTAAAACATTGAAGTTAAAATTGAGTTACAAACCTGTTCAAAATTCAGTATTCTGTTATACTGAAGAAAAGAAAATTCTGTCATCTTCAAACCTTTATTCCTTTCTTTCTCATGTTTCAACTGTTTTGTTAAAACCTATGTTGTCCATATAGTGAAATTCAATGGTCCAAAACAACACTGGACCCTATTGACTTTCACACAATTAATAGTAATATTAAGAGAAGTATTATCGATGTAACTGTACTGACAATATCAGATGACAACAAAATTTGAACTGAATTGATCTAGACAATGACACTAACTTTGCAATACTGACAATGTTGTTGAACTGAACTGAATCAACACTGAAGTGAACTGAGCTGAATTATGACCTTATTGCCTTCTGAAGAGCTGCTTACAGATGAATTGAACACATTTTTAATAACTGATTAACTTTGTAACATTGACAGTTATTGCACTGAATTGAGTTGAATAATGACATTGTTGCATTCTGAAGTGCTGCTTTACAAAAATTTAATTTGTTTCATAATTGATCAGTACCTGACCGTAAGAACTACCTAACTAACTATTAATAAGCAGCAAATTAGGAGATTAATGAGGCAACAGTAATAGTTAATGGTTTGTTAATAGTGAGAATTGGGCCTTAAATTAAAGTGTGACCATTGATCATTTTACATTTACAGTGTTATTTTCCTGTTTATTAATGCGAAGCAGCTTCTTTTAAGAATCTATGTTGTACAAATTATATAAGTAAATGTGACGGATTAAAAAAAAACTTTTGCACTCCCACAGACGAAAGAAAGGTGTGCAAGTATAGAATCATGAATGAACAGAAATAAATTTGAGCAATTTTTTTTCATGAAATCTAAACTGACAGTGTTTATTCAAAATTATTTTCTTTTCAAAATTAAGTCTTTTTTCCCTTTCTTTTAAGAAGCTTAGATATACATCGCAAATGGGAAGAAAACATTTGCTGACCTGTCTCTGAAAAATGTCCAGTACTCAGGTGGGAAGTATTATCATGTTCCGTGCTGAATATTTAGGAATATTTTTTTTATATTTAGGAATAGTGTGTAGCGAATCAGCTCATGGGGAAATATGAATAATTAACCAATCGTACGGAAAACATCCAATGACGTTACAGATTTTTTTTGCAGTAACTAACTTTTGCCTTTGATGACATTTCCCGTTTCCATTTTAGCTAGTGTTGTCTTTTCTAGTAATCCTCCTTGCTTGATGATTCATAACCACGTATGTGTAGAAATCTATGAGGTTTACAGTAAAAGTTGCTATTTCAAAATGAGCATTGCAACACATAGGTAGCCGTAACAGTAAGGAAAGCGGAAAGCGAGAGCTGTGCCACAATCCTTAGACTAACCACGTCTAATGAGATGATGACATCTTTCATTTACACAACAATCACATTAACTGTTTCTGTTTGAATGGCTTAATACTTCCCCTGTGTCATCATTTTTCCATTTGGAGCTTGAGGGCGAATTTGCTCGTGTCCGTTTGTGTAAGAGAGAGCGAGAAACACAGATATAGTGTGTGCTGTGAGTGTCAACTCATCAGTAGATCACCTCATTGGTGTGTATTTGCCGGTCCACTGGGGTGTGGTCTGATGCACTTGACAGCTGTGTGTTACCATAGCAACCGTGTGTGCGCACACATGACTCAGTGTAGGGGCCTCGCTGAAGGTGTGTTTTACTGCTGTTGCTCTGCCAGGAGCCTGTCAGCTGTTGTGCAGCTGCCGCTTGCATTCGCAGGCCCGAAGCCCTGCGCATTTATCCATCTCCTCTCTATGACACATTACACTTCTAATTCCAAAGCCTAATCAAAGACATCCACACACAGCGCAGGGCTCATCAGGCCAGCAAATGCTACAGAAATCCTCTGGTTTCATATTCCTGTAATGAGTAACTGGAGATGAGGGGGAAATCTGCTGCTCTGGCTGCCCTCTTTGTTACCCGAGTTATCTCCCAATTATTAACACTGGAGCCTGGGAATGCAGCCTCCAAACAGACGCACAGTGTTTCCTGTAAGTCACACTGCTATACGCCTAGTTTAGTGATATATTTAACCAGAATTTTTAAATCCTTGGTATTAAAACACACAGATAGGAATGTCAGTTACTTAAAGGAACAGTGTGAGCCTAAAATGCAATGGAATGAAGATTCTGTCATTTACTCACCCTCACGTCATGCCAAACCTGTATGGTGTTTCTTTTGTGGAGCATAAAAGGACCATTTTGGTTTGCTCCTGTACATTCAAACTAAGACAGCATTGTGACCCGGAGCTGTCAGTAAAGTGGCCCAGTAGTGCAAAACACAACGAAATCTCCACAACACAACAGAATTAGCATAACGCAACGGAAACAAGACACAACACAACAAAATTAGCACAACACAGTGGAAACAAGCTGCAACACAACGGAATCAGCACAAAGCAACAGAAACAAGCCACAACACAACGGAAACAAGACACAGCACAACAAAATTAGCACAGCACAGTGGAAACAAGCCGCAACACAACGGAATCAAGACAGAACACAACAAAATTAGCACAACACAGTGGAAACAAGCTGAAACAAGACCGAACACAACAAAATTAGCACAACACAGTGGAAACAAGCCGCAACACAACGGAAACAAACCACAACACAACAAAATTAGCACAACACAGGGGAAACAAGCCGCAACACAACAGAAACAAGTCACAACACAACGGAAACAAGACACAGCACAACAAAATTAGCACAACACCGTGGAAACAAGCCGCAACACAACGGAAAAAGGCCACAACACAACGGAAACAAGACACAGCACAACATAATTAGCACAACACAGTGGAAACAAGCCGCAACACAACGGAAACAAGACACAGCACAACAAAATTAGCACAACACAACAAACAATCCACAACACAGCAAAATTTGCACAACGCAACGGAAATAAGCCACAACACAACAAAGGTAACACAACGCAATGGAGCAGCAAATCCTCCAGCATGGTCTGTCATCCATCTCTCCTCAACCCGTGATCAGTCACTTCTGACTCCTGCAGCTCGTGTTGGATGCAGAGTTGTCAAGTCCGCGGTTTTTTTTCCCAATGGAATTGGGCTATTCTTAAACTGTTGCCATGGCTTGATTTTCCCCCGTGGGTTAAAGGTTTGAAATGTTGCATAAATTACATTTGACTGAAATGCTTGTATTGAAGCATTTTGCATTCTACCTGTGATAAAACAGATGTTAAGTTTTGTGAAGGACGGCCACTGGTAGTGGATGCAGAGTTGTCAAGTCCGCGGTTTTTTTTTTTTTTTTTTTTTTTTGATGGATGGATTTGAGCTGCTTTTAAACTGTTGCCATGGCTTGATTTTCCCGCGTGGGTTAAAGGTTTGAAATGTTGCATAAATTACATTTGACTGAGATGCTTGTATTGAAACATTTTGAATTCTATTGAGACTGAAACATAAGTTTTGTGAAGGACGGCCACTGGTAGCAAGCTTTTTAGCTGTGTTTATGGTAAATATGCATAACAGCGACTGTAAAATATGTATATTAGGTATGTAAATTACATGTTTTGAGTTTTGATATTTGAGATTGCGCTACTTTGGGCGCTTTCGGCATTAAGATACTTTAATAACCACCAACCAAGCACACCCCAGCCCCCGGCCCGCCCGCACCCACTGTCCTCTTTTTGGAAAACTAAAATATGGTCACCCTATAAAATGCTAATTTGATTGTTGATATATCACAGCTGTGGTTGTTGTCCCTTTGTTTTTGTGTGTGTGTGTGTGTGTGTGTGTGTTTTGCCCCGTCGAGTGTTGGACCCTGTTTCTTCTCGCGAGAGTTCCTTCGCGACGCGCCAGGGAATCCCGAGACGTCATCTGAATCAGCTTATTTGACACTTCAAATAAAAGAAGCCGCTTTATCGGCGACGCTCAACGTGCTCATTTTGGAATATAATCAAATGCACCAAATGAGCATATTAAAAATGATTTTTGAAGGATCTTGTGACACTGAAGTCATTGAAGAGTAATGATGCTGAAAATTCAGGTTTGCTATCACAGGAATAAATTACATTTTAAATAAAATATTTTAAAATAGAAAGCAGTTATTTTAAATTGTAAAAATATTTTTGAACAGTGGTGTATGAATGAAATTTGAGAGCTGCTACAAAGGTAAAGATTATCAGAGAATAATGACTTACATTTCGATCAGTTCCTCACACAAAGCTAAAGTCTCAATTACTTTTATTGTTCTTTTTTAGGCATTTTTGGATTCTTTGTGGAGTTTGACAGCCTCTGGTCACTATGAACTATAAGTGTATGGGAAAAAAGCAGTGTGAAGATTCATCATTCAAAATGTTTCCACAGAAACAATAGCAGCATGTGGTTTGGAAGGGCATGAGGATGAGTAAACGATGCAAGCATTTTCATGTATCCCTTTTAAGTTAATTGAGAAATGTTTTTATTTTGACACACTGGTGACACTGGTTTACTCATTTCAACTCCTCGCCTTTTCATGCTCTACCAATCCAAGCACAACAAACTGAAAACATCTCTTGTTCGTTTCCCCAAACCCTGTCCCCTGCTCTGTTTCTCACAGCGACTGGTGTCCATATATCATTTTCAGCATGCGTGAACAATAAAAATGTGTGAATGTGATTCAGTTCCAGGCTTCAGAATTCAGTAGATTACTAAAACTGAGTCAAGTTCACACATTTTAAATGCCTCCAAATACACAGTAATGGACGTGCAGAAGATCTCTGAAGCACCCAGAGGACTCTGCAGCTCTCCTGACTCTGTTGCTCCAGGGCTGGCCTCACAGGACCTAAGAGGGATTTTGGATTATCCGTCCTGGCTTTAGGGATTGGAGCTGCAATGTGCTGGATAGCAGAAATCTTAATTCTGCATGGTAAATAGATTATTGAGCATGTGAGGCACCGACAGACATTCCAATTTAGATACTGCCTTCCCTCTTCCCTCTTTCGTCTCTTCTTTAGTGTTTCCTTTTTCTGTAAATCTCTTGAAAACTTTATCCATCCCCCTCTTGTGTCTTTCCTTCTCACTCTGTATTGGTGTAAAAAGCAATGTGTGAATGAGAAGCAGGAAAAGACAAAGGCACAGCATACATCTGGTATTAACATCTGTCCTAGATTTACAGCTGACGGTCAGTGCTAAATACAGGTGTAAATGGGATCCACAACGTCTTGTAATCCGAGCACTCAAACTGCATTTGAGGTACGCATGCAACTGCATTGAATTGTAGATTAAACTCTGATGCACCCATACGGCAGCAAAGAACTGTCACCTTTTTTATGGAAAAACCATCTGAACAAATAAGCACAATCAGTTTGGCGGCACTCAGGTCAGCAGCTTCGGCCTGCTCTCCTCAGGCAGATCCCCCCTATGGTTTCTGGGGATTTGTTTTTTGTTTTTATTTTGAGAAAGTGCTATGCATCATTTATGTTTTTCTTCTCTCAGTACTCTCAAGGCCTGTTCACACCAAGATGAATGTTTGGTGTGTAAAAGCGGTGCCATTAACATTTTAAATTTGAACAGACGGGGCTACTTTTCCCAGAGGATGTTTGTACTTTGAAATTTGTACTTTGATGTACTTCGCATTTTTAATCTTATATCTGAATTTGCCAAGTCTGTTTTTCTCACAAATCCTATGTACAAATTCCAGAGCAAATTTACTTTTCATTAAAATCTAATCCTGTCCGAATCATGTCTGTGAACATCAGTGTCAGGTAAAATACGTCTCGATTTCTCTGCTTACGTTCATGGTTTTATTGCAAGCAGCCACTTCTATAAACTCATGTTTATTTATAATAAAATAATATCAATACATTTTTTATTAAAAGACATATATCATATGTAATGCATGCAACCGTGTCACATGACCTGTAACCACAGAATCAAACATCTAGAAAACACACATTCTCACCTCTGGTCCCATTCGAATGGTTTCCTGCAATTACATTGGGTGATAAGAATTGTACTTGAGGAAAAGTATGTAGTAGTCAACATTTGAAGTGGATCAAAACCTTTCATCAAAGTTATCCTAAAACCTAAAAGTTTTGATCAACTTTTTTGATCCACTTCAAATGTTGACTAGTGTAGATACCCATACAGAATATTACTCCAGTAAAAGTATTAAGTACTCCTTCTTAATTTTACTTGGGTAAAAGTACAACATAACTTGAGTTTTAAATGTACTAAAAAAGTAGTAAAAAGTAGTAAAAGTATTAGTAAAAGTCTTAAAATTAAAAAGTACTTATAAATGAATGTTTATTTATTTAGCAATTTTATATAGCCTACTCAGATACTCCTGCTAAAAATACATGTCTATAAAAATAATGAATGCAAAAATTTTGCATTAGTAACAAGCTTCGAGGATCTCCCGTTCTTGGCTCATTTTGGGTCAGACTTGTACATTTAGTTGACTGTTAACTGGAGACTGATCATTTGAATCAGTGAGTTGTTGACTCAAGAACAGCTGCAATCAGCTCCATACAATTCGTGAATGAATTGTTCAGTGCGATTTACGAACCGATTTAACAGTTCTGTCAGGACCACTATTGTCAAAGATGATTGACAATTAGCATACAGTTTGGATTGGCGGTGTGGTTCTGTTCTGGGCAAGAACTCCCTGCGCATCCATGCAGCCTAGCATGGATGAGAGCAGAGAGAGCAGCAATAACCCCCCAGGGTAAACAGAACAGAACCAACATAAATGTATGCAGATATCGTTAAAGTTCAATAATGTTATGTACACATTTTAGAATTAGTCTGATTCAAAGGAGAATCAGAAGGCTGAATCCTGACGGACAGAGGAGGAGTTGGGGATGGAGGAGGGTAATTAGCTATTGAGCAATGCGAAAACTGCTGATAATACTGAGGGACCTTATATATGAATGCTTAGATAGGTGTCATATTCCCATAGGTAGATGGGGATCAGCTGAGAGTCAGCTGATGCGAGCTTGACTAACGTGACCTGCCAGAACTAACGCTACGCTAGACGTTAATTGAAAGGAATCAGCTCGTTTACGAATCGGACACTGGTATCACGTTGTGTAGGCTAGTGCATGATAATATATCCAGTTCAAAATGATGAGGAACAACATGTTTTTATGAAATGTAGTGAAGTAAAAAGTACAATGTTATGATTTTGAATGTAGTGAAGTAAAAGTTTGTTTCCCAAAATAAAAATACTCCAGTAAAGTATAGATACTTGAAAACTGCACCCAACAGTAAAAAAGTAAAAATACTTAGTTACTGTCCACCACTGCTGGGTTGTAAATTAAGATTCAAACCAAATGTAGAACCCTTAAAGACTGTTTGCGATTTTGGATATACAGCTTTGTTGTCACTGGTTTTCTTCAGTGCAATAGAAAATAGATTAGAACAAATTAAAGATGTTGAATTTAAGGCATTACAAACAGCATTCATTCAATTGAAAATGTCAGAATCTGGAATGGACATCGCATATGAAAATTGGACTGAATTTTCACATTTGCGTTGGTGTTAACAGGCCTTCAGGCTACAATAAAACATGTCCACTCTCTAATCAGCAAGTTCTCAAACTATGTTAAACAGAGCAATACCAATCAAAAGCGCAAATGTGATAAACACCAGCAAAGCCATAATCGTAGGACATCATTCCCTGAATAACTGGGCAGGATTTAATAACTGATGGCAAAGGGAGAGTAAGCAAATATGGCTGTTGCAAAAAAAACGACTACTTTGGACTACAGCTGGTCTGTTTGTTATGGCCTCAAAGGGAACAGCAGCACAGAAGACCCCAAAGCCTTTGTACAAACACATCCACACCCTCAAATTCTCACACTCCATTACAAGAAAAAAAGATGACAAATCCCCATGTTTGGGTGCTTTTTATATTCCCTTTCACTTCAGGCCCCAAATACATCCCTATGTGATCACATGTATAGAGGAGTGGAGCCGAGCAGCCTCTGTTGTGTTTTGCAATCGATCCTTCCGGCAGGCTACAGTCCTCCCACGGGCTGCAATGAGCTAGCATGAGCAGTCAGCGTGATTAGCATCATGGGACAGCAGAGCTCAGAAAAACAAACCCATTGTGGAGCTCTTAGAGCATATGGCGTGTCCACCCACAGCAAGCTGGGGGGAAAAAAGAGGGTAGAATCCAGTCAGATTTCTAATTGGTCACAAAATGTTGACTGTGCTGGCCTGAGAGCGCAGTAAAGGTGAATGTATGGGGTTTGTGGGAGGAGAGGGGCTGGAACGTTACACTTTATAAATAAATGATGAGCTGTTCTTCAAGCCTGATTACTTCCCCCATCCCCTTTCTAGCCCAGCCAGCCCTGCGCCCCCATCCCACCATGCTTTAATGGAAAAATGTGACTGATGCTCCCATTGACCCATGAGGAAGAGCTGGAAAGGCTGGCATAAATCATTAGACTGCTATATTTAAATGATTTAAAAGAGTCTGGCCTTTTTTTTGGACGTTACATATTTCACAGAAGTTTCGCTTCGGACTTAATGCTGTTGCTATCTAATAAACAAATGATTAACTGCCTTACGAATGATTAACCGCACTTCAAATATAACCTCCAAACCTGTTTTGATAATCAACAACAAGGTCTAGGCAAATGATCCAAGCCAAAGACAAACACAGTCATGCTTGATTTATGGGATTTCTTTGGATCTGCAGCAGCAGAGATCTAACAATATGTAATCGCTGTAATCACGCACAAGTACTTGAAGCTTCTTTTTAACAACTGTGACAATTATTAATGCCTAATAATGGTACTTCGCAACATGTAGGTCATGTAGTTTGCCATGGACAGGTAGATGTTTTATGTGCTCACACAGAATTTCCTCATTCATGCATGAAAATATTATGAAGTACATGTCAATGTCTCAGGATTGTTTTTTTCTGCAGCCCCTGGAGAGGCTGGGACATTGAGGGCGCGGCAGGCAGGGGGTGGGTGTAGTCCTGTGTCCAAGGGAAAGATCCCGAGCGTGGGTAGGGAGGATGACCGCGGTGGTTAGATATGGAGGGGACACTAGAGCAGTAGCAGTTGTCCATCGTGCACATGAGAATCTTACGGCCGCCGTACTGCGGCAGCATGGCCTGCTGGGACGAGCTGGGGTTGGGGGAGTCGGCAGGAGTAAAAACGGAGCTGGAATGATGGAAAGAAAGACGAGAGAGGACCAGGCCTGGACTTTATTTTGTGTTTTGGTTTCGTTTGTGCGCGGCAGTCGTCCGCGAGGGGCTGTCACGCTATTTTGTGTTTATTTTATTATTAAAGTTTTCTTTGAGTGTTCGCCGGTTCCCGCCTCCTCCTTCCCGATCTACAAACTACATGTAAGTTTCTAGGGTGTTGCACAGAATGACAAGCTGAACTAACCTTGCTTTGTCATAAAAGGTATATTTATCTGATATTTAAGACTATTTGACCTGTTTTTATTCTTGCACGTTTCTCAGTGTTGGATGTGCTACATCATCCTAACATGTTGTATTTTATGCCCCCAAAAATATCTAAAATAATTAAGAAATTTAAAACATGCTCATCATAAAGGTGTATGTATGAATTGCATTTTCAATATAAAATGTGCAACAAAAAAAAAAAATCTACATTGGTACCCGTCTAATTTGTCTTGCTTCTACCAACTGACAAATTTGTGCCAAAAAACGTACTATCATAACTATTCATGATTACATAGCTAGTGGAATTTTATTTTCATTTACCATTGTTTTATACTAGAATCAATGATCCAATTAGAAAAGGTGTGAACCACCAACTGTCACTGAACCACTAAATTTTTACTTGCCTTCCAGTATTTTTCTCAAGTTCTTTTCCTTTTTTGAGACTTCAGACAGGAATATTTTGGAATTAAGATGACCCACTTTGTAAGGAGGCAGAACACTGCCTGTGCATGACTGTGATCTGTGAAAAGACATGACCAGATTACTACATTCAAAATGTGATTTAGTATTCAATCTATATACATTTATGCACTTTGGCTCATAAACGACATACCTGTCCATGAGTATTTTTACTGGTTTTGTGTTCTACAAAACAAAACAGAACAAAATATTAATCTCCCTGCATGCAGTCTACAAGCTGCTGCTTGACTGCCTCTTTGTCTGTAAACACGGAAAAATCTGGAAGTGCAGATCTGCTGATAACAACCACACAGAGACAGGGAAACATTTCTCACAGGTATGGGCACATTCACACTGTGTTTATGAGAGTATGTAGGTGAGTGCAAGGGGATTTATAGCATAAGTCGGATGGGAGTGTGTTCAAGGAAATATTCACTGCGTCCGAAACCCAGAGCAGTCCAGTCAAGACAGAAATTGGTTTCAGACACACTTCCAAGATACCATGACAAAATGTTTAATAATCGAAAACCGGCCATATTTAATGACTACATTTTTTCTTGCTAGACATGGAATCGTATGTGGAAAACAAAATAATTATGGATTAAGCGTTGTTTACATTGATCAAAAATGACATTTGTGACCCTGGACCACAAAACCAGTCATAAGGGTATATCGTTCGAAATGTTCAAAATTGAGATTTATACATCTGAAAGCTGAATAAATAAGCTTTCCATTGATGTATGGTTTGTTAGGATAGGACAATATTTGGCCGAGATGAAAATCTGGAAGCTGAGGGTGTAAAAAAAGCTAAATATTGAGAAAATTTGTCCAAATGAAGTTCTTAGCAATGCATATTACTAATCAATTTACGTTTGAATATATTTACAGTAGGAAATTTACTAAATATCTTCATGGAACATGATCTTTACTTAACATCCTAATGATTTTTGGCATAAAAGCAAAATCAATAATTTTGACCCATACAATGTATTTTTGGCTATTGCTACAAATATACCCCAGCGACATAAGACTGGTTTTGTGCTCCAGGGTCATATTTATGAATTGATTTACTACTTTCAATCAGACAGCATTTTTCCCCAGCAGCTTCCAAACCGCACACACAGGATTGTGGGATATCAGACAGTGAAGGACGAGCAGATGAAGGCATCTGTGAAGGGTGAACGTAAGAATCGACCTCACCTTCATAAAGTTAATATCCTCTGCCTTGTCAAACACAACTTGGACAGAGCTGAGCAGTTTCTTGGCCTCCTGACGGCGTTCATTGAGCTGGAGGGTTTGGGTCGAGTTCTCCTGGCAGTATTTGGAGTGTGCTTTATCCAGCACCTCTAGAGTTCTCCCCAGGTCATCTTCTAAGAGCTGGTGCATTTTGTGATACTGCACACGCACCTCCTCCTTCAGCTGCTGTACCTTATCCTGCACAACACACACACACACAAACAAGAGTACATACTGAATTTCTATAGTCTCCCTCATTGTGAATACTTAAAGAAATAGCTCTCTGTAGGAAAGGAAACTGAATACAACACTAAAGATACATTTTTGACGGTTCTGTCATTTTAAATGGAAAGTAAATCAAGAGTTTTGTTTCATTTTGTTAAATCGGTTAAATTTTTCTGCTTCTCAGATGTTTACTCTGAAAAAAATCCCCAGCAGTATTCTAGTTTCGGTTTCTAGTTTCAGAAAAGATTACAACAATGTCTCAGACTTTACCAAAGTACACAATCAAAAGACTGAGATTTAAAAAGGAGCTATGCTATCCACATTTATGTAATAGATCTATAATCCTACTGTATTGAAAAATTATCACATCAGCGACAAAGATTAATAATCCAAAGTGATTTCCTAAATGCGTATCTAAAGCTTTAAAAGAGCAACCACAGAGCAAAAATAAGCAAAATCTTACTTTAATCTAAACTATTTTATATCCTCTGAATAAATAAAGGTGGAAAACAACAATGTACAGTACATTTGATGGTGTTTGTAGTGCAGTTCACTGAAGACAGCTCTGAAGGTTTAACAGTCTGTGAGCTGCACAAAAGCTGCGGTATCTGCACTAAATTATATTTTAGAATCTTAATATACTTTCACAAGATCATCTGGAACCACACACCACCTTTTTATTTTAGAAAAGCTTGTATAAAAGGTAAACTTTTAACCTTACTGATTAAACTGCATTTTACTTTTTTATTTATCTAGTTTTTCAAGCTCAGGTATTTCATGTAGTATTTATTGTATTTTTTAAAAGTTTTCATTTTAGTTCATATTAACAACACTTTCATATTTATGTCAAAACATGCAGGCCATTATGTCAGTCATAAAACGTTCCGATTTGGTTTCTGATCATTTTGTTTTCGTAGCTTAATATGAGAAAATTCCACATGTGTCAGCACAGCTTAGCTCTGTTATGTGATCTTGCACTTCTGTTGTTTTGCTTTTCATGTATACAGGTTGAATGAAACGTCTTTATGATTTGATAGCATCCTAAGATTTTCTTTTTTCTTTTCTTATTCCTGTTTTTTTTTTATTCGATTTAATATTAATTGTTATTTTCATACTTTTTTTAATGTGGATCTCAGGAAAACCAGCAGCTGCTGTAAAAGCTAATAGAGATTCAAATCCGAAACATGGAGACTTAGACCAGTTTTGTACTGCAACATACTGGAGATGAGTCAGTCATAAAACGTTCCGATTTGGTTTCTGATAATTTTGTTTTCGTAGCTTAATATGAGAAAATTCCACATGTGTCAGCACAGCTTAGCTCTGTTATGTGATCTTGCACTTCTGTTGTTTTGCTTTTCATGTATACAGGTTGAATGAAACGTCTTTATGATTTGATAGCATCCTAAGATTTTCTTTTTTCTTTTCTTATTCCTGTTTTTTTTATTCGATTTAATATTAATTGTTATTTTCATACTTTTTTTTTTTTTAATGTGGATCTCAGGAAAACCAGCAGCTGCTGTAAAAGCTAATAGAGATTCAAATCCGAAACATGGAGACTTAGACCAGTTTTGTACTGCAACATACTGATCTAATTAATTTTCCTTAAAGTCCCCATGAAATCAAAATTAACGTTTTTTGGGTGTTAGTATCAATATGTTAGTCTAAAGGTTATCTATAAGGCAGGGTGCTCCAAAACCGTGACAAAATTCGCATTTAGAAGATATAAGCATTCAAAGCTTGCAGTTCGGCCCTTCCGCCAAAACGGCTCAACGATTTTTTTGACGTCACATCGTACTTCAGCTTCTCATCAAACTTTCTGTCCAATCAAATGCTCTCTAGAATCCGAAGCTCCCGCCCCCTACACTATAAAATAGACGCTGAAGCCGCGGCTGAAATCGGTCACTTGTCCACAGAATTAGTATTTTCTGTACAGTGAATGGCACATAGTGCACTATATAGGGGACAGGGAACAATTCAAACTGTGTATATATGCATTCCATTGAGGAAAAAAAGAAGTCTGGTTTCGCGTTGTGTCACGATAACTACCGCACCGTACACGCACTCTGCTCCGGTCCAGAGACACGGTAGCACAGAGCAGATCACATGCGCGAGTCGGCGCAGACCACAAAAAAAACGGAGCTATTTGAATTCTACACAGAATGCTATATTTTGTAGCAATATGGATGAGATTGTGGCTGGCATACCCTGTCAAATGCGGCTTTACGGAGCTCAACAGCTCTAGCCCAAGCTGTGATATAAACGAGCGCTATTGGCCATTTTAAAAGGGGGCGGGGCTGCTTGATATGTCCCGCCCTGTCTTCCTGTTTCAGTTAAAAATGACGTCAACACAGAGTAACGCTGCGTGTATAAGCATTTCAGGGGACCTTTAAACAACAAAAATAAAACTGCAGACAGGGAGAAAAGGTCTACACAAGGCTTAAGCACAGACGCTGCCAATGTCATACCAAAAACAGCCTCTTACATATTCATTAGCTGCAATAGAATGTGAGGGGAGAGACATGCAGACAGATTGACAGAGGAAGACAGAAGCGTGTGTGTGCATGCTCCCATCAACATCTCCTTACCTCCACCAGTAGTTTGTCAGACTCCAACTTACACAGCTGCTCCTCGATGTCTTTCACTCGATCGTCAATGCGATCCTGCTGCTTCATTAACATATGCTGAAGGGAGAGAAAAACAACACAAATCAAACCTTTTTCCCCAGATTCATGATCCGTCAAGCTCAACAAAACAGAATGACTCCAGGATCAAGGATCACCTGAACTATGAACTATTTTTAGAAATGTTTTCCATTGTAAAGTCAAACCCAAGCTAATAAAAGCAATGCATTCACCACCTACTCCAAAATACGACCCCAAACATCCCACAGACCCTTTTTATGACATCCAAAAAAAATCTTATTAAAGCAAATGAGGAAAACAAAACATGTCGGCAATGAGACTAATTCGTCAGAATCACACACGCACATTTGCTTTGTGATTCTGCCTGCTATTAGGTGTCTGGACAGGTTTTTAAATTGGATTCAGAGGAAGCCACTAACCCCAAAGCTCCCCCATCCCCCAGCCAAATCAAAGCCTGACAGTGTGCTGAAGCTTTTATAATCCCCTTTATACTCGGTCTCACATGCTCACAAGAACAACACTGCACTTCACCACACCAAAGTCCACAGGATGCTGAATAACAAGCCAATTTAGTCGTTTAATCACATAAACGTCCATGCAACATGCAATAGGCTGACTGCAAAGGGAGAATGCAGCTGTCATGACAACAATAACGCACATTGTGCATGCACGAGTGTGCGCATTATTAAGTGTGGAAATTTGAAGCAGCGCGTGAGGGGGCAAGGCCGCCTCGGCCTCTCATTTTGCTCGCCATCTCTCCCTTTGTTTGCACGGGCTTCTTTCAGTGTCAGTGACAGATTGTCATGTTATCCCAGTATAGTGAGATGTGCGCGGGACCACTGCAAGATCTATAGGTCACATGAGAGGAGACACATTCTTGAGGCCTACAGCAACCCGGGCTCCTGCAAACCCCTGCATGGGTGCCAGGCAAACAAATAGCATCTCTACAGTCAACTGTTAACAGCGGTCACTGGTCACCATGGACACTGATAGAGCGCAACGGTGCGGAAGTAAAAATCACATTCATTTTCTCCATAGAGAAACAGACATGAGCTCCGAGCTCACAAGTCAGCATCATTTCAACTTTTTTCTTTTTAAATCTGTTAAAATGGCAAATTAACAATGAAATATTACATTATCCACCATTATGAAGCAGGATTCATCAATCATATGGTTAAATTATCATACCAATACCACCGTTATCCGCACAAACAACTTGATGGAAATGCACATAATTCACATTCTTTCTTTTTTTCCCCCACTTTCTTTTTGCAAATTTCAAAAAGATTTGCTTCATATTTGGATGGAAACCCAGCTAATGAAAGGCAAATTAAAAATAAATAGGGCTGCACTATTAATTAAAATAAAATAAACATTGCAATATAGGTTAGGTTGCAATTTAGTGTGTTTGAAAGTGATGCGCTGTATTCATTTACAGCTAATGATCTGCTTTCAGTGTCTCAGAGCAACTTGGTTTACAATAAATTCTGCTTTACACAAACTACATGCTGCTTGTAACGCAATGTGTGCCAGGATCAATTTATTTCGACATTTGCATAATTAATTGAAGAATTTAAGACATAGTATTGTAACTTGTAGTAAAATAAAGTGTTATAATTTTAGGGATGCACCGATATGAACATTTTGGCCGATACCGATAACCGATTATTCTTTATTTTTGAAAGCCGATAACCGATATGTTGGCCGATAAATCTATATCCAAATTGTTATATACTTTTTGAGAGCCTGATTACAAAAAAGGTCTCATCATTAAAAGCCACATCCCAAACACTTCAACATAAGCAGCCTAGTTTGAACGGTGGTACGTTTTAAAAATATTTTTACTCTCCCATTACCAAATTTAGTCATAAAAAAGTCTTACAAATAAATAAAATAATGCATACAAGTCACTGGACATCATTACACGTGTAAAGAATCAAAATGAATGCGCCACAGATCAATAAAACGGAATAGCCTCTGCACGGACATGGCGGGCTAGAGTGAGCGGAGGCCGGTGGATTGAGTGAGCGGAGGCTTGCGGTAACCACATGTGACGACCCCGGGCTGGACTCCACTTCGTCCACGGTGAAAGCGAATGAAAGTGAATATCTCTTTGGATTTGAGACTTTAGTCTTTGCAACTTTACAGATCTTCTTTATTCACCAAGAGCTTGTAACACTCCAAAGAGAAAGGAAAAATTGAAAATTGAAATCAAGGGGTACTTCAAAAAACTATTTTCAGCTAACAAAATTTTTTGTGAATGCCTGATCTGGGAGCTCGTTAAAGCTGTTTTTTATTTTATTAAAAAATTATGTGATTTTTTAAAATCAAATTATGTTAACTATTCATATTTATTAATTATTTGTTATTATTTGTGAAATACCAATAAAATACAAATATTTTGAGTTTTACTGACAAAAACCTCAATGCACTGCACTCACTGAACAAATCCGAGATGAAACGTCGATTATAAATCTACTTAATTTATTAATTACCAAAAAGTGCTGATAAAAATGTTATGTACATTCACTTAGCAGCATGTTAATACCAAATTCAAAGACAATTGTAATTTGATCTCTCCTGAGCTTTGCGTGAGGAGATCTGTTTGTGTGGTGAGCAAAGCTGCTGTCCATGTAGAGCGTTCCATTTCAGTTAGCGTGCTGTCATTAAAGGCAGCTGTCTATGTAGGCAGCAGACAGCAGAACAGCTCACTACGGTATGGAACAATCAATAGTTTTTAACAGATGAGTGTACCATTACTTTGGTCTTACATACTGGCATTTCGAGCACCGTGTCAACAGTGGTATCAGACTGAGTCACTGATTACACACAGTTATGAGTACAGGAAACTGTACATCTTCAGCTCGACAATGGCCAAAGCTTCACGCAACATACCAGCAGGAAGTTACAGAAAATTACTGCTCTCCTGGTGCCATTTAGCTTAACAGCAATCAAAAGAGGACCTTTTATTTAAGGTTTTTAATTTGTTACAATTGTTGGCGTACAGATTAATGTATCCGTGTACTATACATCTGTGCAAGCGCTTCTCGTTTCAAAACACGCAGATGTGCAGATACGATCTGTCAATCTCTTTTGATTGGGAGCATGGAAGGTAGCATCTAAAGAATCTACAGACAATGAACTGTTTCTGTGATAAATGTAAGCCATTTAATTGCAGCGATGCGACGCCTGATGATAGGCTTGTTGATGGCTTTAAGCTTTTAAGGTGAAGAAGATCGGAGCTCAGACTGAGACCAGAATTATCTGGTTTTGTGGGGTAGTGTGAGGGGCGTGTGTGAATTTCACAGCTAAATGCTGGATTGAGTTGATTTATTTCTGCAGTTTGTAAATGACTCAAAACAACCTACGTACATTCACAGCAAAGACAAAAGGTCAGGCATCCTGGCAGCTATATGTGAAATGTGCAAACGGCACAGTGCTCTGAATGCATAGTGATAACTTACAATTCACTTATAAATGGACAAAACCTCATGTGTGCTTCGCAGTATTCATTCATAATCACGGATAAAAAGATTTTCAAATGAATGGTGCATGATTTCATAAAACAGATGAGAGTACAGGTTCATTCAAAGAAAGGTCAGTATAGACACATCCTACATACAGACTGACACTTTCCATGAATACAGTGACCTTTCTGTGCTATTAGAAAGAGTATTTGCAGTAAGAGCTATTAGATGTTTCATAAACCATTATCTAACATAAAACTACCCCATCATGAAAAGTACCTATATAATGAGCACATTTAATATTTACATCCCCACTTAATTGGTGATTATGGCCTGTCCTACTTCAAATGTCTTGATCTCATTGACTGTTTCCAACACAAAATCGTACAAAAACGTCAATTTTACTCAAAACATACTCTGAATTATTTATTAAAATATTTATTTATAAATGTATTTAAATGTAGACACTTTTTAAAAAGTTTCATTAAAAAGTTGCAAAAACCAAAATAGAACTAGGTTGCTAATAATAGAAATAATTAATTAATAGAAACTAAAACACCTGATATCACATTTAGATTGATCTCCTAAAAGTGAAATATAACTATTGTTGTGTAGTTCAATAATGGGGCTTTAATGTATAAAGCATAAATGACCTCAGTGGAGATGCTATTGTAACCAAGGACAGATTCATACTATATATAACTGAATCTATGTAAAAGCTTTTTTGGAATTGCTGACAGAACTGTATCGTCCACCTGATCATTCATCCTGAAATTGATTATTGTATGTATAAAACATCTCTATATATATTCAACAACCTAACTTTTAGATGTGCTCTATAAGCTTACACAAGCATTTTCTGTACTCCGTTTAACCACCACTGCCACAAAATAAATTGTAATTCATTTGAATTAATCATTTTAAAAGAATCACACAGTCACAAGCTAGCAGTTTAACAATAGTTAGACAAATCCTTCACTGAAAGAAATCACTTAATTAGAAAGAGTGGTTACTGATAGAACATCTGATTTGCTTACTGAACTGCACATTTTTACTATCCAGCTAGTTGGTATCAAAATACAACAAAATGTAGTTCAGTGGTCACCAACCTTTTTAAGCCCAAGATCCCTGACCTCGGCCTTTATGAAAGACAAAATCTACCTATTGAAGTACTGATAGAAAAAGACAGTTAAGATTGTACTTCCAATTTGAGGCCTTTCATGGTCATTCAGATTGCTTTTTTTTTTTAACAAGCAAATTGACTGATTTCGATACTGGTTGCCACTAGGGATATGCCGGTATCAAATTTTCATGTCGCGATTAATTGCTAATGCTTTTAACACGGTATACGGTATTATCACGATATTGAAATTTAGTTTTAAAAAAGTCCTGTCATAATACTGTATCACAGGTTTAATAACTTTTTTCTTATAACAAAAATAACTGAACATTTAAATGCAATAAAGCAATACAGAAAAATGTATGAAGTTAAAAGTTTTACACAGATTAAAGTGCAAAAGAACTATAAAGACCAATGGGTATCACTACACAATAAGACCTCATTAGTTAACCTTAGTTAATGCATTAACATTCACAATGAGCAATAGTTACATTTGCTACAGAAGTTATACAAGTCTTGTTAGCTCATTAAATAACACGGTTGTAACTTTCAATTTTAACAACCTGTTATTAAATATTGGAATACCTAAGATTAATGAATGTTCAGAAGAATTTTTCATTGGTAGTTTGTTAACTAATGTTAACTAACGAAGCCCTAATGTAAAGTGTGACCGAACAATAAAGAATCAAAACACTTTCAAACAATATCTAGGGCATGTTGTAGTCCAGATTAAAATGTAAAAAAGTTTGAAAATAAATAGCCTATAGAGAATGAGGATTTACGTCACAATGTTTTAAGGCGCCACCATATTAGCAGGATACGCTTTCCGTTGCCATGGTTACTTCGACAGTGAGACCGAAAGAAATAGCAACAGAGAGAGAGAGAGCAGATTAATTTAATAAATAAATTTCTGCGATACGGCGCAGTTTTATGGGAAAATGGAGA
>NW_015506522.1:189225-199881 GCF_001515645.1 Sinocyclocheilus grahami
AAAGTAGTGCAGCTGCTTTGTTTACAGGGTTTCCGGGGTAACAGCAGCATTTAAATGAATTATTATTATTATTATTATTTCTGCAGTTTAGCCCTATCTGCTGTCAGAGAGTGAGAGTGCGCTTTCATCCACAGCGTCTCTTACATGTTCCGCCATGTGCTTCTCGTCCGCGCTTATTTACATCAGAGTGTGCATGAGTCTTTCACACAGCATACAGCAGTGTCGTGCATTTTGACCAGTTGATGGGAAAAGTATTCTTAAAATGCATTCAAAATTCGGAATAATTTGTAATATATAATTATTCACGGTATTTAGAAGTGCCCACGATAACAATACCGTGCCTATTCATTACCGTGATATATCGCATTAATCGAATACCGGCACAAATCTAGTTGCCACTCTTTTTAAGCAAATGTATTTACCGTGTATTTGCTCTATAGCATGCAAACTGGCCTTATAACTATCTGTAGCCATTTGAATTTTAAGGACATATTAATCACGATCCAAACAAAGACGCTACATGCATGTTGCATGAGCAGTTGTTTTTGAATTAGATTGTATAATTTCAAGACTTAAAGCAAAAACAGAAAAGCCTGACTTTAGCTTTGTGAAATGATGCTACATAAAACATATCTGAATGAACAAAAACAGCAGACAGGCTGAATGAGACTCAAATTCACTCTCTGACAGCAGGTGGCGTTTATGGTGCAGCAGCGATAAAGCATTTACTGCTGTAAACAAAGCAGCGCTGCGCTTATAAATACTATTTTATATGAAGGTAAGAGGAGGAGAAAATGCAATTGTCATCAAAACTTTTCTGAAGACAGTAAGGTTCCTTTAGTAATACATTTATATATTTCTTCCTATATTTTGCTCATAGTGAACAGTGGGCTTGCTCTGCCTGCTACAGTACATCAGCGTCTCTGGCCTCAGTTAACGTCCTGTTTAACAGACTCAGGCATGATGTACGGTATTTTTCTTTATCACTGCGCCAGTAGCTCGCAATGTAATGTATTTTTGTATTTATTTTTCTGTTATTTTTGGGAGCTAACGTTACTGAGACAGTGATAAAGATCTACCGGTCGATCGCGATCAATGGATTGGCGACCACTGAGCTTACTTTTGTAATAAATTATATTTCAATAGTATGAAATAAAACATGAAAGGTGGATAGAAGTTACCTTGCTGCAAAAACAGACATCTGTTTCAACCTGTTGGTTAAATCGGAGCAGTTTATCTAATATCGTGGAAAACACTAAAGAGGTCTGTTTATCTTGGCAGAGGCATGATGACAATGGGAAATGGCATGGCACCCAGCATGATGAAGCAAAGCACCATATTACAGTACAAACTGCTTCCACATAATCACATCGTATATCAATCTGCAGCAGAAGCAGCTTTGTCCAGATGAATCGCCATCACAAAAGACATTGCCGGCAACATGTCTAGCTGATAAGGCAAGCTTGCTTTCTACTCCACATCCTCCTTATTTTCCTACTAGACTCGTTTCACTCAAGGTTTGCTTTGGCAGTTCATTCCAGAACACTTTTCTCCAAATGATTACGTGTTTATGTGATCCTAGGCAGAACTTACATGTCACAGGTGCAAAGAGTGAATGGTATTCACCACTTTCACAATAATATGACTGTGATTCCAAACATCTGAAGTCATCCGACTGTACTGAACGTTTCTCAAGGCCGACTGCGAGAGTCAAATAACGCTGTCCGGGCTTGCCTGCGTGCAGCGGTGTGATAAGAATGGCCTCTCAAATTATTCAGCGACACCACAATCAATTTTCAAGTCTTTCTAGAGCAAAATCTGGAGGACAATTACATTCCGAATGAATCCAACTGAAAGCATGACTAATTTGCAGAAAATGGTCAAATGTGGGCTGAGCCAGGCATCCACGCATAATTCCTCACTGCTTGTGTCCTATATTTAAAACACAGGGGTTATATTATGGAGCGTGAATGTCATTGGACTGTCCAAAAGAGTAAACGGGTTTCAAGCAGACTCCTGTCATAAAAAAGTGGGGAAAGAGATAGCGGGGTGATCCTTTATCGGATCTCCCATGATGTCATCCTGCGAACAGGAGGCGGATAATTGGGAACGGAGCAGAGAGGGAACTGAGGTCACTCCCTTCCTGTGTCTGCCTGGAACCCACGTCCTATTCCTGAACAAGATGCGAGGGAGCAAAGAAGGCCAGGCAGTTTTACTGTGGGACCACTTGAGTCACACTCTCTAAATTTATGCACTTGCGAAAGAAAGAACAGAGGGATGTGTGTGTGTCTTTCAACAGCAGCTGTGGGTAGAGCAAGCCTTGAGTCCATTTCCTCCCTCTCATTCCCCCTCCTTTTACAGACACTTGGCTGCTTTAGGAGCCATGACACATTGGCCATCTAAAAAGCATTCCTCCACGCATCCAGAAGTCGTCCCTGCCAAGTCCAGCAGCAGCTCACCTCACAACAGTTCATTATTCTGGGAGGCAGCTGAAGGAACAGCGTGTTTTTTACACTCCTACATTGCAGAATGTCCCAGCTAATTTTCTCATTAGCATATCCATCACAGTTTAATTGATAGGTAAAACGAGCTTTAATAAGTAGCTTTGGGGATCAAAACAAATAAATGCAGGAAATAAAAATAGAAAGATGTCTTTACAAAGTACAAAATTCTTTCCCTTTACAAATGATGTTATCAGCATGACAATTTGAGTAAAGATTTAACTGAAAAGTGAACATGAATTTCTAATCGTCTTTTTTGCCTAAATGGCAGCCACACTTGAGCTGCATTAAGTTTTCGTAAAACCTGATGATCATGTTGTCCAGCATGATTTAAGATGATCCAAAGAGCTTCAATGAAAGAAGAACATCTGACCATTTGGACAAAGATTCACATGATCAATGTCACACATTTACCTACCTAGAAATCTGAAACATTTCTCTAGTTACATCAATTTAAGTGGACTTTTGGACCCCACTGTATGTATTTGCTAGTATATGATTATCAGACGTTCAATTTTCCAGTATTGAAGAGCTTGATGTTGAGATATAAAACATTTTTAACATGATAAGTCTATGTAAATAGTCTCATCTATAAAGCAAACAAGATAAGTATTCCTCTGTGAAGTTCTACTTTGTAAAGCCTGTTTTATGGACAAGCTCATCATTTCTTTCTGCTATTTGGCAATCAGTCTCACAGGAAAGAAGAAAAGATGTGTAGGTGGCATTTGCAGTGAACATTTCAAATCAAGCACTCTGACAATAAATTTTAAAAAATTCTTAGCATAAATTTACTATGCTAGTATTTTTACACTTGTTCTAACTCACTTTGAGGCTATTAGTCAACTTAATAAAGCAGAAGTCCCGATATTTCTTGCTCTGAGGAGTGTTGACAGTCTCATTATACCGGCGTTAACATTCGGCTGACAGGGCAGAGAGACTCAGGATATGACAGAAGTAACTAGGAATGGTAGCACAAAACTCATGTTCCAGCACAACTAATGTTTCAAGAGGAAGTGATTGCTTCAGCCTTTGAAAGGGAGTTCACTTCTCACCCCATCCATATCCAATAAGTGCGCTCATGATGAAAAAATCATGAAACTGATTAGAGAGACAAAGTTCAGTCCTTTCAAGTCCTCAGTACTTTGGTTGTCTAATTGAGGTTTTTGCTATAGGCAAAATTTTGCTCCTCATTAATCCAACATTTTTCACAGTGTTACAGTGTAAATACATTTTTTAAAAAATTCTTAGCATAAATTTACTATGCTAGTATTTTTACACTTGTTCTAACTCACTTTGAGGCTATTAGTCAACTTAATAAAGCAGAAGTCCCGATATTTCTCGCTCTGAGGAGTGTTGACAGTCTCATTATACCGGCGTTAACATTCGGCTGACAGGGCAGAGAGACTCAGGATATGACAGAAGTAACTAGGAATGGTAGCACAAAACTCATGTTCCAGCACAACTAATGTTTCAAGAGGAAGTGATTGCTTCAGCCTTTGAAAGGGAGTTCACTTCTCACCCCATCCATATCCAATAAGTGCGCTCATGATGAAAAAATCATGAAACTGATTAGAGAGACAAAGTTCAGTCCTTTCAAGTCCTCAGTACTTTGGTTGTCTAATTGAGGTTTTTGCTATAGGCAAAATTTTGCTCCTCATTAATCCAACATTTTTCACAGTGTTACAGTGTAAATATATTAGTTTCTACTAAAGAAAAGTACTTTCTCTTACTACTATATTTATTGCTACAGAATAAATGAATAATAAATACGGACAATGAAACGTTACTAAATAAACACATTTCCTACAGTATAATTATATTAAAAGAATAGTCTTTCAAACCAGCTTTCAGAACCTTTCTGACATTTTGTTTAAATAAGCAATTTCGTCAACCAAAAATATTTGGCTGAAACACCAAAAAATGAATTTACGGTTTTGGCCAAAATAGTTTTGGAGGGCTGAAACCATTGGCCCAAACAGTGACATTTATTTTGTACTTCTCTGATAAAGTGTTTTGACAATGGCAGTGTCAATTTCATGCACATAACATGGATGATCTACAACAGGTAAATCTGTCAGCAGTGTTGATGCACTTCTGACCAAAAATTACGCTAGAGTAGCAATACGTAAAATTTGTTTGACTGAAATACAGAAAGGCAGTTTGTTGCCAAATATCTTAACAATGACTGAAAACACGACTGAATTTTCATTTTCGGGGTTTGCTATATGAAAACTTTAATCTCGGTTTCAGTTTTAAGTGAAATGTTCATTGAAACTATAAACACTTTATGATCTTCTTGTGTTAATAATTAATTTAGGCATACAATACATTTGTTTAGTTTTGAATCAAATTTTGAATCCTTGTCATTTTCAATCAAAAACGTCATAACTCCATCTTCCGATGAAACAACAGAATTCTCTTTGATGACGTATGCAGGATCTCTCCAATCATCCGTCTGCCTCCATCCAACCACAAATGATTAAACCCCGCCCTCATTTTTCCCCCTTATCCGTTTCACTCAAATGTACTCCAAAACACTAAAGAAAAAAATCTGCTGCTACTTCTGTTTCATCGAGAGTTTAATATGCACAGTTAATGCGCTTTCACACTGAATATCTTATCTCCCTCAAAAGAAATTTAGAGAACCATGTATTTGAATTAATTATTCTATGTTAGCAAAGTTTATTATGGTAATACACCACTTCCATAGATAGGGGGTCACGCATGTAACAGGGCTGTAACCCCTGACACGAGTTAACCAGGTTAAATGAATCCACAGTAAGTGTGCTCAGTCCCTGATGCAGGAGGAGTCTCCTTGCACCCCTACAGAGAAGGTCAAGCACTCACCCTGATGTCAATGCGTCGCACTTCCACGTCGCACACCGCGTGGCCGTGGTTGGGCGCACATCTGGAGAAGAAGCAGTACTGGCAGACCGCCACCTGTTCCGCATCGCAGTGATAGAGTCTGTACTCATCGTGGTGCAGGCAGCTCCAGGCCCGCACCTCCTCAGCCCCCACCAGGAGGTGTCCAGGAGCGGGACAGGGCTGCTGGAGATGCGTCTGGATGTGAGACTGGCAACACGGTGCATTGCAACGAAGACACACTTTCTGCGCTTGCAGAGGAGGCCCTCGCCTACACAGAATGCAGTGCAGCACGGCCGGAGCTTTCTCGACGTTCAGCGCGTTGAACTTCTCTACAATGTTAGTCAGTTTGATGTTTTTCTCCAGGTTGGGTTTCTGATTGTACGCGTGGTTGCACTCGGGGCAGCGCACGTTGGCCGTGTCTTTGGCCCAGGCCTCGCTGATGCAGCCCCGGCAGAAGTTGTGTTTGCACGGCAACTGCACGGGCTCCACGAACACATGCAAACAAATGGGACAAATGAGCTCCTCCTCGAAGCAGTTCCGCCAGTTCTCAGCCATCTCAACCAGTTGATCAGACATCCAGTTTTGAGTTGATCCGCTCGCGGAAGGAAAACATCAAGTTCTAGCACCGTCCCAACAAGGTTTCGCTCATTCTCGCGACTCTTTCATTTAGATCCAGGTGCTAGGTCAGTCGATGAAGACCATACGAGCACAGAAGCCCCAGAGAAACAGCTGCCGATCAGACCCAAACATGCCAAGGGAGCGTTTCTGCTCCTGGCAAAGTTAGTCAGCAATCAAATACCACAGCCGGGCGTGAAAGAAGGAATCTGACGTCCAGGGTTTCTTTTTTTAACGAGAGAAACTTCGACAATCGATCCACAAATGATAACCATAAAAAAAGAACACTAACTAATTATGGTAATAGTTTAGGGCGAGCGAAAATGACTTGACTAATTTAAAATGCTATTATGAAAAATCATTCTAACCATTGTGTTCCTTTTACGAACTTTACATCCGATTTTAATAGCTTTTGATAGTCTGACAACTACATAAAAACATAATACGCAGTAATGAATTGTTTATTACACCAGTAATAATAGTAATTTAATTTATGCAAAGTAGTTTGTGATCCAAATAGTGGCACATTTATTTTCTGATTGTAAAGCTAAACATGAACTCCCTTCAGAATGAATGACTAGGATTTAAAAAAAACATCCAAACCATATTAAAAATTTTTACTTTTTTTACCCTATTCTTCAGAGACCCCGTAAATGGTGCCATTAATCGGTCAAAACGCATCGATAAACGCGCAGAAGCTTGAATATGTTAAAAAAGCATCGGTCAAACCAATTATCAGTCTATTTCCAATTACTGCACCCAAATCAAACCCCAGAGCCAGACGGAGCACGCGGTAAATGTCTCCGTGACAGATGCCTGACTATCCGCTGAAAGATAACTAAACTACTGGTTAAAGGCTACGACATCGTGTAACATCCAGTGTCAGTCGAGATAGGATCAGTTAAATCCACATGTAAATGTCATATCGTCGTTTAAAACAGGAAGTTGCGCTGAAAACGTCCTTTCGTAAGCAGCTGTAACTTCCAGTCATTCACTGAAGCAGCCGATCACGCATTTGATTTGTGCCAGGCACATGACATTTGCCCTGCTGGAATTATAATAGAGTAGACCTGAGCCTCTGTGCTGCTCGTGTAGCACTATATCGATCAGATTTCTGTCCCCTACAACTATAAGAGAGGCAGCCGGTAAAGCTAGAAAGACTGTTTTATCTATTATAGCGACACGACTTTGAACGAACGTACAATTGACGCGTATGCATGCATGCCAACATGCTCTCGAAGCATTAAACCACAAAGAGCTGCGATTTTATCATCAGCAGAGCTATTCTCTCGCTATCTGTGTTGGTTAAACATTACAGAATGATCCACAACCTGATCCCTGTCCATGTTTCGCCTGATGTTTACCTGGCCGCACTTACCAGAGACGGATCGCGTTCATTTTTACAGCCTAATGACTTGTGTTTTATTTTGACGACGCGAACTCGCTTAAAATATTCATGTATTAAAGCCAGATACCTTTGTTGCTCTTAAAGGAGACGATATCGTTTGGCCCTTGTTATCGCTCATCAGCCCGCGTTTTCCTGTTTAACGCGAATTAAAAACGACGTATCTGTTTACTTTCCCTCTCGTTTGTATGTCCTTTATATAGACGGCTCACGTAAAGCAAACAGATCCAGTTCTGCGGTCACCCAGGGATATCACGTCCTTTAAAACGCTAGTCCTGATTGAAAACAGATGCTTCAGCGCCGTATTCCAATCTGCGTCTGTTATTATTTATGATTTTTTCCCCCCCCTTTCAAGCTAATCCTAGATGAGAGGAACGCAGGCACAGGACTGCAACTCAGGATACAGTTCACATACTCCCCCTTCCCTGGTCACGTGATCAGCGCGGACTTGATACATAAAAGTGGGAGGAGTTATTAAGCAGGGGCGGGGTTTGATTTAAAGGGACACATCTCTAGTGTTTTGAGAGCTGTCAAATGTCTAAATTCAGTTTCTCTCCAGTAAATAAGCCATTTTTTCCCCAATAGCGATGGCTTAAGAAGTGTTTACGTACAGGAACATTCAATTATTTATTTGGAGGAAAAAAATATATATATTTATTTAGCAACTCACCTTTTTAAAAACACAGCTGGTTCAGAATTTATGTTTGAGGAGTTGGTGCATGTAATTTACAGTAGTTGGCATGTCATTTCTTAATGAGTTGAATGTTACCCACAGACCTCAATTTACAATAAAATAAAATAAAAAATGTCATGTAAACATTGGAACTGGAACCCATAAGGCTTCTGGGTTTTAGAACTGAACAACTGTGCTTGAATATACCATCTATTATCTCACCAGCCCACCAGAATGCTGTTACTTATTCCACATGCAAAGAGGGAATTTACATTGGGATCTTAAAGAGACAGAATCAAAATACAGAGATTATAATTCTACAGTAGTCAAGAGGCAGACTTGCTGGTTATCTATGAGGAATTTGAGTGCCTGGTTGTCATCAGAAAATCCTGTATTATTTAATTTGCAAAAGTGGAGCATGGCATTTTTTCAGGTTGTGTCGTCAAAATCAACACAGACATCCCGATTTATGTAAATAACTTTAATGCACTTAAGGGCAACAAAACCACAGGCAGTGTAGTGATTCTCCAGAATATTAAAAAAAAAATGCCAGTACACTAATTAAATTCATCTTTTTAAAAGCACTAATAGAGGTTCTTTTTTAAACTTTGACCTATATTATTGTGCACACATCCCAAAAATAACAAATGCACATTCTAGAAAGTAGATTACTGTCCGGGAACCAGTTAGTTTGCTTCGCTATAAAGAGGCTCGGAATGCAATCATAAAGTCAAATGAAGTGAAGTTCAATACAAGTAAAATAGTTGACAAAAATCAACAAAAGAAAGATCAGGGAACTATTTCGTGCTTCTCAACTTTACATTTGACATGAGGTTTAGAAAACACCCATTCTGTACAGGCTTTGGTATTGTGAAGGTGAACTGACTAACCAGCTATTGTTTGACCAAACTAAATGAAGACCTTATGAAATATCATCAACCTTAAATAAGCACAGCTGTATTTTATATATGCAAATTAGTAAAAACAGGTAAAACCAGATTTGTTTTTGATAAACATACTTAAAAGCATGCTTTCTATGCTTTCCTTCACATTACAAGCAGGATTTAGAAAAGCACATTTTCTGTATGTAACTTCAGTCCATTCTAAGGTGAATAAAGGCACCGGTGCTTGCACATTGTCTCGTGCTGCTAAACGTTTAACAAGAAATGTTTTTTTTTTTTTACGGAGACCAGAAAAACAAAAAAAACATCAAATCACCATTTTTTCCCTTAAGAGTGAATAGGCAGACCAATGCAAAGACAAGTGGTATAACGGACATACAAAATGTTGTACATGTACAAAATGTTCTGTGTCATGTGCAATCATCTACGATGCTCTCTGGGAAAAGGGGAAGTGTCTGAATGTCTGTTTCCTTCAGCCGTCTGTAGGCACATGAGCCTGGCAAAAGAGTTGAGCTCCTTTCTGTAGATGTGGGTTTGTAATCAGGGACAGTGTGCTCCCAGTCTTATTGCAGTGGGCTGTCAAACACTGTGTCTGGCAGGACAGAGATCTTTATCTTCTTATCGGGCCAGCTGTACTCCTTCGGCAGCTTAGACTGGGTGAGAGGGTAAAGAGATACATAGCATGTTAAAAACATTGAGAAGTTTACAAAACCTGTGAAATATCTTAATGTGAGGTCTAAAATCTTACCACGTCACGGGTGCTCAAATCCTGAACGTCAGCTAGCATCTGCTCTACAAACTCCTCAGTAAGTAGTATCTAAATTGAGGGGATCAGAACAAAGTCACACACATGGAACGACACTGAACTTAAAGAAATCGTTCAACCAAAAATGAAACATCTCTTGAAAATGTACTCACCACCAGGCCATTTTTTGTGATGTAATAGTGTCTGCATGTCTGTTACCTGTAACCATGGTCCATGAGCAGCATACGGATGCTCTTCTGTGGCAAAGGCCCCTTCTACCCCAGTGGATACGAAGGTGATTGCCGTGTCTCCATTAATGCTTTTATATGTGAAATGACGGCCATGAAGCAGACGACCTCTACAAAAAAAAAGATTAAAAAGAAAAAAGCTGAATTAATCATTTACACAGATATTGATAAGTGTTGTTAAGCGGGAAATATCAAAGGCTAAAGCTGTAAGTAACCTGATGTTCACTTTCTCCCTGCTCTCACTTGGACTTTAAACAAAGGCTTCTCTGTGAGCCTCGTCTCTGTTCAAACAAGGAGATTACATAAAACTCATATCCCACTCTTTCAGTGCCAGCAATATCAGAGACGTTAGCATTTCATTGAGCTCAATTTGTTTGTAAACCGTAATATATTGTAATATGAACATAGTGCAAATCAGCACACACTACTACAATGTGTACTTTTACTTCTCACTTCTGAGTGAAATCACAATCCCTGGCCATAGTCATAAAGTTCATGCCTCTGCAAAGTGGTTTTCAGGGATGGAAATTAAGGGGGGCCTGGGGCAAAAATGCCACCAAAATTCAAGATAAGGGGGCAAAAATTAAACAATCTATTAAGACTGTTATGATTAAAGTCAAATAAGAAAAAAAAAAAAAAAAACTTGTTTGCTTTTTAAAACTTACAGTGGGGCAAAAAAGTATTTAGTCAGCCACCCATTGT